>NW_027255983.1:485000-600000 GCF_045679555.1 Salvelinus alpinus
CTAGGACTAAAAGGGACCAGACTAGGACTAAAAGGACCAGACTAGGACTTAAAGGACCAGACTAGGACTAAAAGGACCAGACTAGGACTAAAAGGGACCAGACTAGGACTAAAAGGGACCAGACTAGGACTAAAACCAGACTAGGACTAAAAGGACCAGTGTATTGTAGTGTTTGGCTGAGACAGTACACACACACACACACACACACACACACACACACACACACACACACACACACACACACACACACACACACACACACACACACACACACACACACACACACACACACACCCACACCCCCCCACACACACACACACACACACACTCCCACACACACACACACACACCAAACTAGGACATTTCAATCGATAAGATCTTTATCAGGTTCAGTGGGTTTAGATCAGGAAGGTACAAGCATCTACAATACACAACAATAACACTATCAACATACTTCAATCTGAGAAGGTAGGACTAATGTCAGTAATGATATCTACTCATTATCAACCCTCTATCAACATACTTCAATCTGAGAAGGTAGGACTAATGTCAGTAATGATATCTACTCATTATCAATCCTCTATCAACATACTTCAATCTAATCTGAGAAGGTAGGACTAATGTCAGTAATGATATCTACTCATTATCAATCCTCTATCAACATTATCAACAGTTGGCTTTGAACTATGAAAAACAAACAAGCCTCTTAAAAGTTGCAGACTTTAAATATAAAACCTCAAAACCTATCAAGCCTCTTACATCATTCTTTGTAAAACACAAAAAGAAGCATTGTAAATACTTTGACTTTTTATTTGAGCTAATCACAACAATACTACTAACGTATCACAAGGAGAACAAACTAGAGATATAATATTCCACAGAGATGACTTCGTGTCCTCTACTTCCTGTTTCTGTTACTGACTCTGGGCTACTGTAACTGCTGTTATCTCTGCTGTCCAGACTCAGTCAGGTCCAGGTTGATACTCTACTGTAACTGCTGTTATCTCTACTGTCCAGACTCAGTCAGGTCCAGGTTGATACTCTACTGTAACTGCTGTTATCTCTGCTGTCCAGACTCAGTCAGGTCCAGGTTGGTACTCTACTGTAACTGCTGTTATCTCTGCTGTCCAGACTCAGTCAGGTCCAGGTTGATACTCTACTGTAACTGCTGTTATCTCTGCTGTCCAGACTCAGTCAGGTCCAGAATGATACTCTACTGTAACTGCTGTTATCTCTACTGTCCAGACTCAGTCAGGTCCAGGTTGGTACTCTACTGTAACTGCTGTTATCTCTACTGTCCAGACTCAGTCAGGCCCAGGTTGATACTGTACTCTACTGTAGGCTAATCCCAGACAGCAGATCTATACTATCTCTTCAGTCCAGACTCAGTGAGGTTCAGGCTGATCCCAGACAGCAGATCTCCTCCACAGCTTCTGTTAAGCATTTCCTTCAGTGCCTCATTCACGTCATTATTAAACACAGTGGAGAAGTTACAGTTGAGGTACCCCCCTCCTCCGACCCCACCGACCCCGTCCGTGACCCCTAACGACCCCACCACGTCCTGAACCCACTTCAGGTCGTCGCTCATCTCCTGTCTCAGGGCGTCAAAGCGTCTCTTCCTCTCCTGGTAGCGGGCGCTGACGTCACTGACGCTAACATCCACCACCTTCATCTCATCCTGCAGGCTTCTCTTCATCGCCTCCACTTTACGGAACTCATAGCGGATCTGAGACAGCTGGTGACGGACCCCCTCGCTCTCCTCCTTGTACCAGGACTCCTTGTGGTTGTAGACGGAGACCAAGGCGTCCAGGTCCTCCTGCAGGGAGTCGTGGGCCGAGGCTAGCCTAGAGAAGGAGCCCTCCATCTGGCTGATGTCCTCCACTACCTGGGCGAAGCGTTCGAAGTTGACATAGGTGTTGTTGGGAGGCATGGAGGAGTGAGACTTCATGGTGTACTCCTTGAGACGTTTGGTCTTCAGCTGGCGGCGCTCGCGCTTCTTGGGGGTCTTGGTTTGGTCCGGCGTCTTGGTGCTGGGGGTCTCCTCCTTGTACTCATTAGACTTCAGACACAAGAGATGAGGACGATAGACGGAGGGTTACTGAGCTGGAAGTCACTTACTGGCACTGCATGCCATGCATTGATGATGTTCTGTACAGCAATGCAATATAAGCCAGTGGTGAGATGCCTCCATTACCAAACCACAGGCAACCCTCCAGGTGACATGGTTAGTTATATATTACCCAACAGACAACACTCCAGGTGACATGGTTAGTTATATATTACCCAGCAGACAACACTCCAGGTGACATGGTTAGTTATATATTACCCAGCAGACAACACTCCAGGTCACATGGTTAGTTATATATTACCCAGCAGACAACACTCCAGGTGACATGGTTAGTTATATATTACCCAGCAGACAACACTCCAGGTGACATGGTTAGTTATATATTACCCAACAGACAACACTCCAGGTGACATGGTTAGTTATGTATTACCCAACAGACAACACTCCAGGTGACATGGTTAGTTATATATTACCCAGCAGACAACACTCCAGGTGACATGGTTAGTTATATATTACCCAACAGACAACACTCCAGGTGACATGGTTAGTTATATATTACCCAACAGACAACACTCCAGGTGACATGGTTAGTTATATATTACCCAACAGACAACACTCCAGGTGACATGGTTAGTTATATATTACCCAACAGACAACACTCCAGGTGACATGGTTAGTTATATATTACCCAACAGACAACACTCCAGGTGACATGGTTAGTTATATATTACCCAACAGACAACACTCCAGGTGACATGGTTAGTTATACATTACCCAACAGACAACACTCCAGGTGACATGGTTAGTTATATATTACCCAACAGACAACACTCCAGGTGACATGGTTAGTTATATATTACCCAACAGACAACACTCCAGGTGACATGGTTAGTTATATATTACCCAACAGACAACACTCCAGGTGACATGGTTAGTTATATATTACCCAACAGACAACACTCCAGGTGACATGGTTAGTTATATATTACCCAACAGGCAACACTCCAGGTGACATGGTTAGTTATATATTACCCAACAGACAACACTCCAGGTGACATGGTTAGTTATATATTACCCAACAGGCAACACTCCAGGTGACATGGTTAGTTATATATTACCCAACAGACAACACTCCAGGTGACATGGTTAGTTATATATTACCCAACAGACAACACTCCAGGTGACATGGTTAGTTATATATTACCCAACAGACAACCCTCCAGGTGACATGGTTAGTTATATATTACCCAACAGACAACACTCCAGGTGACATGGTTAGTTATATATTACCCAACAGACAACACTCCAGGTGACATGGTTAGTTATATATTACCCAACAGACAACACTCCAGGTGACATGGTTAGTTATATATTACCCAACAGGCAACACTCCAGGTGACATGGTTAGTTATTCATCTTCTTTCGATTCTTTCCATCACCAAACGTCAAGCTCCTTTGTCAACTGGTTGCACATTTAAGTTAAGAGTCACAAACATGGCAGGACAAACATTATCAGGAAAAACTTGTCTGATTCAAACTAACAGACTCGAGCTCCCTCTATCTGACTAGCCAGGCCACTATATATTTTACATTGTCTGAGTGGGAGGTGCAGTCCAGGCCACTATATATTTTACATTGTCTGAGTGGGAGGTGCAGTCCAGGCCATTATATAGTTTACATTGTCTGAGTGGGAGGTGCAGTCCAGGCCATTATATATTTTACATTGTCTGAGTGGAAGGTGCAGTCCAGGCCACTATATATTTTACATTGTCTTAGTGGAAGGTGCAGTCCAGGCCACTATATATTTTACATTGTCTGAGTGGAAGGTCCAGTCCAGGCCACTATATAGTTTACATTGTCTGAGTGGAAGGTGCAGTCCAGGCCACTATATCGTTTACAATGTCTGAGTGGGAGGTGCAGTCCAGGCCATTATATATTTTACATTGTCTGAGTGGAGGTCCAGTCCAGGCCATTATATATTTTACATTGTCTGAGTGGAGGTCCAGTCCAGGCCATTATATATTTTACATTGTCTGAGTGGAGGTCCAGTCCAGGCCATTATATATTTTACATTGTCTGAGTGGAGGTCCAGTCCAGGCCATTATATATTTTACATTGTCTGAGTGGAAGGTGCAGTCCAGGCCATTATATAGTTTACATTGTCTGAGTGAAGGTGCAGTCCAGGCCACTATATATTTTACATTGTCTGAGTGAAGGTGCAGTCCAGGCCACTATATATTTTACATTGTCTGAGTGGAAGGTGCAGTCCAGGCCACTATATAGTTTACATTGTCTGAGTGAAGGTGCAGTCCAGGCCACTATATATTTTACATTGTCTGAGTGAAGGTGCAGTCCAGGCCATTATATATTTTACATTGTCTGAGTGAAGGTCCAGTCCAGGCCACTATATAGTTTACATTGTCTGAGTGGAAGGTGCAGTCCAGGCCATTATATAGTTTACAATGTCTGAGTGGAAGGTGCAGTCCAGGCCATTATATAGTTTACATTGTCTGAGTGGGAGGTGCAGTCCAGGCCACTATATATTTTACATTGTCTGAGTGGAAGGTGCAGTCCAGGCCACTATATATTTTACATTGTCTTAGTGGAAGGTGCAGTCCAGGCCATTATATATTTTACATTGTCTGAGTGAAGGTCCAGTCCAGGCCACTATATATTTTACATTGTCTGAGTGAAGGTCCAGTCCAGGCCATTATATATTTTACATTGTCTTAGTGGAAGGTGCAGTCCAGGCCATTATATATTTTACATTGTCTGAGTGAAGGTCCAGTCCAGGCCATTATATATTTTACATTGTCTTAGTGGAAGGTGCAGTCCAGGCCATTATATATTTTACATTGTCTGAGTGGAAGGTGCAGTCCAGGCCATTATATATTTTACATTGTCTGAGTGGAAGGTGCAGTCCAGGCCATTATATATTTTACATTGTCTGAGTGAAGGTGCAGTCCAGGCCACTATATATTTTACATTGTCTGAGTGAAGGTCCAGTCCAGGCCACTATATATTTTACATTGTCTGAGTGGAAGGTCCAGTCCAGGCCATTATATATTTTACATTGTCTGAGTGGAAGGTCCAGTCCAGGCCACTATATATTTTACATTGTCTGAGTGGGAGGTGCAGTCCAGGCCATTATATATTTTACATTGTCTGGATGGAAGGTGCAGTCCAGGCCACTATATCGTTTACAATGTCTGAGTGGAAGGTGCAGTCCAGGCCACTATATATTTTACATTGTCTGAGTGGGAGGTGCAGTTCAGGCCACTATATCGTTTACAATGTCTGAGTGGGAGGTGCAGTCCATAACAGCTTAACATGCATCACATGGTCAGAAAACAAGTGTGTAAAAACCGTACAAACAAGGAACAAATCCCTTTTCTGCCTGAACAGTACACGTCACAGTCTAATTAGGAGGCGGTTATGCAAACTATAAAATACAGGAAGAAGCCTCGAGACAAGTTATGTCACAATAGAAAACGACATGCATGTCTTGACATCAACCTGTCAATCGTGATAGTACGCTGTTTTCATATGACAATGATATACCTTGATCCAGGGATGGTTGAGGGCGTCTTGAATAGTTAATCTCTTCCTGGAAGACAAACATGTTTACACTGCAATAGGAAAGTATTCAGACCTCTTGACCTTTTCCACATTTTGTTATGTTAAAGCCTTATTCTAACATGAATTAAATCGTCCCCCCCCCCCCCCCCCCTCATCAATCTACACACAATACCCCATAATGAAAAAAAAGGCTTTTAGACATTTTTTGCAAAGTTATAAAAAATTTAAGGCTGAAATATCTCATTTTACATAAGTATTCAGACCCTTTACTCAGTACATTGTTGAAGCAGCTTTGGCAGTGATTACAACGTCGAGTCTTCTTGGGTATGATGCTATAAGCTTGGCACACCTGTATTTGTATTTGGGGAGTTTCTCCCATTATTCTCTGAAGATCCTCTCAAGCTCTGTCAGGTTGGATGGGGAGCATCGCTGCACAGCTATTTTCAGGTCTCTCCAGAGATGTTCCATGGGGTTCAAGTCTGGGCCAGTCAAGGACATTCAGAGACTTGTCCTGAAGCCACTCCTGCGTTGTCTTGGCTGTGTGCTTAGGGTCATTGTCCTGTTGGAAGGGGATCCTTCACCACAGTTTGAGGTCCTGAGTGCTCTGGAGCAGTTTTTCATCAAGGATCGCTCTGTACTTTGCTCTGTTCATCTTTCCCTCAATCCTGACTAGTCTCCCAGTCCCTGCCGCTGAAAAACATCCCCACAGCATGATGCTGCCACCACCATGCTTCACCGTAGGGAATGTGCCAGGTTTCCTCCAGACGTGATGCTTAGCATTCAGAGTTCAATCTTGTTTCTCATGGTCTGAGAGTCTTTATGGGGTATTGTGATGTCATTATGGGGTATTGTGATGTCATTATGGGGTATTGTGATGTCATTATGGGGTATTGTGTGTCAATGGAGGAGGAAAAACATGAATTTAATCCATTTTAGAATAAGACTGTAACGTAACAAAATGTGGAAAAAGTTAAAGGGTCTGAATACTTTCCAAATGCACTTTATGTCCTCACAAGGGGGACCAGACAGAACAGGACCAGACAGAACACAATACATCATTTGTCTTCCCTGAGCCAGGAAGACTAGTGTTAGATATTATATAGATATATAGATATAGATATATAGATATTGTCTAGACTTTAGCTTATTGGTCTAACAGTATTTTGGCACAGGTTCAAAACCCAAACCTCACTTCTTGTCCAGCTCCACCTCACCCCTGACGCCTCACCTCTGACCCCTCATCTCTGACCCCGGACCCATCACCTCTGACCCCTCTCCTCCTCACCTCAACCCGGACCCCTCATCTCTGACTCCTCACCTCTGACCACTCTCTTCCTCACCCTCTCCACCTCACCCCTCTCCTCCTCACCTCAACCCGGACCCCTCACCCTTGACCCCTCACCTCTGACTCCTCTCCTCCTCACCTCAACCCGGACCCCTCACCTCTGACCACTCTCTTCCTCACCCCTGACCCCTCACCTCTGACCCCTCTCCTCAACCCGGACCACTCTCCTCCTCACCCTCTCCACCTCACCCCTGACCCCTCTCCTCTGACTCCTATCCTCTCCACCTCAGCCCTGACCCCTCTCCTCTGACTCCTCATCCTCTCCACCTCAGCCCTGACCCCTCTCCTCTGACTCCTCATCCTCTCCACCTCAGCCCTGACCCCTCTCCTCTGACTCCTATCCTCTCCACCTCAGCCCTGACCCCTCTCCTCTGACTCCTCATCCTCTCCACCTCCCCACTGCCTCCTGACATCTTGTGTCTCTCCAGTAGTTGTCATATGAAGTTATTAGCCAGCTGACCCTGACCCCTAACCCCCGACCCCTAACCCCTCCTTACATCTTGTCTCTCTCCAGTAGTTGTCATATTAGCCAGTTCACTGGTTCTGCAGAAGAACTCCTCGTCAAACTCACTCCTAACCCCTAACCGGTTATCGCTCTCCACATCAACTCTGACCTCTGACCCCTCCAACTCACATCTTGTCCCTCTCCAGTAGCTGCCGTATGAAGCTTTTGGCCAGTTCACTGGTTCTGCAGAAGAACTCCTCGTCAAACTCGTAGTTCATGGCTGAGATGTTGGCCAGCGTGTCCTGTTTAGTCTCTCCCAGGAAGGGAGACGCTCCACTCAGCCTGGAACACAACAACAACAACAAGGCCAGAACAGGAGGAGCGTTAGGAACATTGTATGTATTCACCTACACCATCCCCTGTTACTGTCACGACTTCTGCCGATGTCGATGCCACTCCTTGTTCGGGCGGTGTTCGGCGGTCGACGTCGCCGGTCTTCTAGCCATCGCCGATCCATTGTTCATTTTCCATTTGTTTTGTCTTGTTTTCCCCACACACCTGGTTTTCATTTCCCTCATTATGTGTTGTGTATTTAACCCTCTGTTCCCCCCCATGTCTTTGTGTGGTATTGTGTATTGTAAGTGCTTGTGCACATTATGTTTGACTGGTGCGCGTCGGGTTATTGTGCCCATATTTTTTGTATTTTCATATGCCGTTGGTTTTACTATTAAACTGCTCCGGCTATTTACCAAGTTCTGCTCTCCTGCGTCTGACTTCCCTGCCACCAGTTACGCACCCCTTACAGTTACATGTATGTTTCATTTATGTCTGTTGTGTACCGTGATGTTAAAACATGTTTAATGTTGTGTACCGTGATGTTAAAACATGCTTAATGTCGTGTTTAACTCCCTAAGAAGGATTCATGTACAGGGTGGTTCATGTTTAATGTCGTGATGAACCTAAACTCACAGGATGTAGGTGATGACTCCTATACTCCACATATCAGCCTCCAGTCCCAGTGGTTCGTAGTTCACTATCTCTGGGGCTGAAACAGACGAGCTGGTTGAGAGAATGCCAAGAGTCTACAAAGCTGTAATCAAGGCAAAGGGTAGCTACTTTGAAGAATCTAAAATAGGAAAAAATATTTGGATTTTTTCTTTCAAACACTTTTTTGGTTACTAAATGATTTCACATGTGTTAATTCATAGTTTTGATGTCTTCACTATTATTCTACAATGTAGAAAATTATACAAATAAAGGAAAACCCTTGAATGAGTAGGTGTTGTAAAACTTTAGACCGGTACTGTACATGGGTCAAGCAGACCACCATAGTCCCTGTGAAGGTAACCTGCCTAAACTATTACCGCCCCGTATCACTCACGTCGGTATATAGCCTCAATATTGTTATTTTATTGTGTTACTTTTCTTATTTTATTGTATTTTTCACTTTAGTTTATTTAGTAAATATCTTCTCTACTCTATTTCTTGAACTATTTCTTGTTGGTTAAGGGCTTGTAAGTAAACATTTCACTGTGAGGTCTACTACACCTGTTGTATTCAGCATTTCACTGTGAGGTCTACTACACCTGTTGTATTCAGCGTTTCACTGTGAGGTCTACTACACCTGTTGTATTCAGCATTTCACTGTAAAGTCTACTACACCTGTTGTATTCAGCATTTCACTGTAAGGTCTACTACACCTGTTGTATTCAGCATTTCACTGTGAGGTCTACTACACCTGTTGTATTCAGCATTTCACTGTGAGGTCTACTACACCTGTTGTATTCAGCATTTCACTGTTAGGTCTACTACACCTGTTGTATTCAGCATTTCCCTGTAAGGTCTACTACACCTGTTGTATTCGGCATTTCACTGTAAGGTCTACTACACCTGTTGTATTCAGCATTTCCCTGTAAGGTCTACTACACCTGTTGTATTCAGCATTTCACTGTGAGGTCTACTACACCTGTTGTATTCAGCATTTCACTGTAAAGTCTACTACACCTGTTGTATTCAGCATTTCCCTGTAAGGTCTACTACACCTGTTGTATTCAGCATTTCACTGTAAAGTCTACTACACCTGTTGTATTCAGCATTTCACTGTAAAGTCTACTACACCTGTTGTATTCAGCATTTCACTGTGAGGTCTACTACACCTGTTGTATTCAGCATTTCACTGTGAGGTCTACTACACCTGTTGTATTCAGCATTTCACTGTTAGGTCTACTACACCTGTTGTATTCAGCATTTCCCTGTAAGGTCTACTACACCTGTTGTATTCGGCATTTCACTGTAAGGTCTACTACACCTGTTGTATTCAGCATTTCCCTGTAAGGTCTACTACACCTGTTGTATTCAGCATTTCACTGTGAGGTCTACTACACCTGTTGTATTCAGCATTTCACTGTAAAGTCTACTACACCTGTTGTATTCAGCATTTCCCTGTAAGGTCTACTACACCTGTTGTATTCAGCATTTCACTGTGAGGTCTACTACACCTGTTGTATTCAGCATTTCCCTGTAAGGTCTACTACACCTGTTGTATTCAGCATTTCACTGTAAGGTCTACTACACCTGTTGTATTCAGCATTTCACTGTAAGGTCTACTACACCTGTTGTATTCAGCATTTCACTGTAAGATCTACTACACCTGTTGTATTCAGCATTTCACTGTGAGGTCTACTACACCTGTTGTATTCAGCATTTCACTGTAAGGTCTACTACACCTGTTGTATTCAGCATTTCACTGTAAGGTCTAAACCTGCTGTATTCAGCATTTCACTGTAAAGTCTACTACACCTGTTGTATTCAGCATTTCACTGTAAGGTCTACTACACCTGTTGTATTCGGTGTATGTGACAAATAACATTTGATTTGATTTGACATTGATAATGTAGTTATTCATATTCATGTGTAGTAGTCTAGTTATGGCATGTTTATGTGAGCCAGTCTCAAGACTGAAATCTTACCCACAAATTCAGGAGTCCCAAAAATGTTTTTAAACTCTGCCCCCGCTTCGATTTTGTGAGCGAGTCCGAAATCGATTAGTTTGATCCTTGGCAAGGGCACGTTCTTGTCCAACAGCATGATGTTTTCAGGCTGAAAAACAGAAAGAGAGTGAACTGATTTACTGAGAGAGCGTTTCTGATCATTAGTGTGCATGAGTTTACTGGCCCTGTTGCAGTCCTGTCTCCTTAGGTTCAAAATGATCAGAAAATAATGATCAACCCCTATCAAACCAAACGTTAGATAAACCCTGTCAACCCCAACGTCAGATAAACCCTGTCAACCCAACGTCAGATGAACCCTGTCAAACCCAACGTCAAATGAACCCTGTCAACCCAACGTCAGATAAACCCTGTCAACCCAACGTCAGATGAACCCTGTCAACCCAACGTCATATAAACCCTGTCAAACCCAACGTCAGATAAACCCTGTCAACCCAACGTCAGATAAACCCAACGTCAGATAAACCCTGTCAACCCAACGTCAGATAAACCCTGTCAAACCCAACGTCAGATAAACCCTGTCAACCCAACGTCAGATAAACACTGTCAACCCAACGTCAGATAAACCCTGTTAAAACCCAACGTCAGATAAACCCTGTCAAACCCAACGTCAGATAAACCCTGTCAACCCAACGTCAGATGAACCCTGTCAACCCAACGTCAGATAAACCCTGTCAACCCAACGTCAGATAAACCCTGTCAACCCAACGTCAGATAAACCCTGTCAACCCAACATCAGATAAACCCTGTCAAACCCAACGTCAGATAAACCCTGTCAACCCAACGTCAGATAAACCCTGTCAAACCCAACGTCAGATAAACCCTGTTAAACCCAACGTCATATAAACTCTGTCAACCCAACGTCAGATAAACCCTGTCAACCCAACGTCAGATAAACCCTGTCAACCCAACGTCAGATAAACCCTGTCAAACCCAACGTCAGATAACCCTGCCAAACCAAACGTCATATAAACCCTGTCAAACCCAATGTCAGATAAACCCTGTCAAACCCACCGTCAGATGAACCCAACGTCAGATAAACCCTGTTAACCCAACGTCAGATAAACCCTGTCAACCCAACGTCAGATAAACCCTGTCAACCCAACGTCAGATAAACCCTGTCAACCCAACGTCAAATAAACCCAACGTCAGATAAACCCTGTAAACCCAACGTCAGATGAACCCTGTCAAACCCAACGTGGATGTAAGAAGTTCACTGTCAGAGGGCTTAAGCAGGTGTTGAAAGAGTCCAGCCTTATTAACTGGACGTCCTGTCATCTTCTGCAGGGCTACTCCTCTCCTGCTGTTTCCTGCATCTGGGTGACACCGTTTAAACAAACCCAGAAGGTCAAACATGTTGCCCTCCGACCTTCTATCACCGTCACCGTACTGTGTTCCTGACTTTGACATTGCCAGCCAGCTGTGGTGTAAAGGAGACTTCCTATGTGCCCCTGGACTTCATATTTACCTCAGTCTGTTCAGTCTGCATCCCAAATGTCACCCGTCTGCTCTCCCTCTCCCTCCCCCGTCTCTTTCGTCCCTCCCTCCCCTGTCTCTTTCGTCTCCTCCTCCCTCTCCCGTCTCTTTCGTCTCTCCCTCTCCTCTCTTTCGTCTCTCCCTCCCCTGTCTCTTTCGTCTCCCCCTCCCTCTCCCCTGTCTCCTTCGTCTCCCCCTCCCTCTCCCCTGTCTCTTTCGTCTCCCCCTCCCTCTCCCCTGTCTCCTTCGTCTCCCCCTCCCTCTCCCCTGTCTCCTTCGTCTCCCCCTCCCTCTCCCCTGTCTCTTTCGTCTCCCCCTCCCTCTCCCCTGTCTCCTTCGTCTCCCCCTCCCTCTCCCCTGTCTCTTTCGTCTCCTCCCTCTCCCCTGTCTCTTTCGTCTCCTCCCTCTCCCCGTCTCTTTCGTCTCCCCCTCCCTCTCCCCTGTCTCTTTCGTCTCCCCCTCCCTCTCCCATGTCTCTTTCGTCTCCCCCCTCTCACCTGTCTCTTTCGTCTTCTCCCTCTCCCGTCTCTTTCGTCTCTCCCTCCCTCTCCCCTGTCTCTTTCGTCTCCCCCTTCCTCTCCCCTGTCTCTTTTGTCTCCTCCCTCTCCCGTCTCCTTCGTCTCCCCCTCTCCCTCCCGTGTCTCTTTCGTCTCCCCCACCCTCTCCCCTGTCTCCTTCGTCTCCCCATCCCTCTCCCCTGTCTCTTTCGTCTCCCCCTCCCTCTCCCCTGTCTCTTTCGTCTCCTCCCTCTCCCGTCTCCTTCGTCTCCCCCTCTCCCTCCCATGTCTCTTTCGTCTCCCCCTCCCTCTCCCCTGTCTCCTTCGTCTCCCCCTCCCTCTCCCCTGTCTCTTTGATCTCTCCCTCTCCCCTGTCTCTATCGTCTCCTCCCTCTCCCCTGTCTCTTTCGTCTCCTCCCTCTCCCCTGTCTCTTTCATCTCTCCCTCTCTCCTGTCTCTATCGTCTCCTCTCTCTCCCCTGTCTCTTTCGTCTCCTCCCTCTCCCCTGTCTCTTTCATCTCCTCCTCCCTCTCCTGTCTCTTTCGTCTCTCCTTCTCCCCTGTCTCTTTCGTCTCCTCCTCCCTCTCCTGTCTCTATCGTCTCCTCCCTCTCCCATGTCTCTTTCGTCTCCTCCCTCTCCCCTGTCTCTTTCATCTCCTCCTCCCTCTCCCCTGTCTCTTTCATCTCTCCCTCTCCCCTGTCTCTTTCGTCTCCTCCCTCTCCCCTGTCTCTTTCATCTCCTCCTCCCTCTCCTGTCTCTTTCGTCTCTCCCTCTCTCCTGTCTCTTTCGTCTCTCCCTCTCTCCTGTCTCTTTCGTCTCCCCCTCCCTCTCCCCTGTCTCCTTCGTCTCCCCCTCCCTCTCCCCTGTCTCCTTCGTCTCCCCTCCCTCTCCCCTGTCTCTTTCGTCTCCCACTCCCTCTCCCCTGTCTCTTTCGTCTCCCCCTCCCTCTCTTCTGTCTCCTTCGTCTCCTCCTCCCTCTCTCCTGTCTCTTTCGTCTCCCCCTCCCTCTTCCCTGTCTCTTTCGTCTCCCCCTCCCTCTCTCATGTCTCTTTCGTCTCCCCCTCCCTCTACCCTGTCTCTTTGATCTCTCCCTCTCCCCTGTCTCTATCGTCTCTCCCTCTCCCCTGTCTCTTTCGTCTCCTCCTCCCTCTCCTGTCTCTATCGTCTCCTCCCTCTCCCATGTCTCTATCGTCTCCTCCCTCTCCCCTGTCTCTTTCGTCTCCTCCCTCTCCCCTGTCTCTTTCATCTCCTCCTTCCTCTCCTGTCTCTTTCGTCTCTCCCTCTCCCCTGTCTCTTTCGTCTCCTCCTCCCTCTCCTGTCTCTATCGTTTCCTCCTTCTCCCATGTCTCTTTCGTCTCCTCCCTCTCACCTGTCTCTTTCATCTCCTCCTCCCTCTCCTGTCTCTTTCGTCTCTCCCTCTCCCCTGTCTCTTTCGTCTCCTCCTCCCTCTCCTGTCTCTATCGTTTCCTCCTTCTCCCATGTCTCTTTCGTCTCCTCCCTCTCCCATGTCTCTATCGTCTCCTCCCTCTCCCATGTCTCTATCGTCTCCTCCCTCTCCCCTGTCTCTTTCGTCTCCTCCCTCTCCCCTGTCTCTTTCTTCTCCTCCTCCCTCTCCTGTCTCTTTCGTCTCTCCCTCTCCCCTGTCTCTTTCGTCTCCTCCTCCCTCCCCTGTCTCTATCGTCTCCTCCCTCTCCCCTGTCTCTTTCGTCTCCTCCTCCCTCTCCCCTGTCTCTTTCATCTCCTCCTCCCTCTCCCCTGTCTCTATCGTATCCTCCCTCTCCCCTGTCTCTTTCGTCTCCCCCTCCCTCTCCCCTGTCTCTTTCATCTCCTCCTCCCTCTCCTGTCTCTTTTGTCTCTCCCTCTCCCCTGTCTCTTTCGTCTCCTCCCTCTCCCCTGTCTCTTTCATCTCCTCCTCCCTCTCCTGTCTCTTTCGTCTCTCCCTCTCCCCTGTCTCTTTCGTCTCTCCTTCTCTCCTGTCTCTTTCGTCTCCCCCTCCCTCTCCCCTGTCTCCTTCGTCTCCCCCTCCCTCTCCCCTGTCTCCTTCGTCTCCCCTCCCTCTCCCCTGTCTCTTTCGTCTCCCACTCCCTCTCCCCTGTCTCTTTCGTCTCCCCCTCCCTCTCCTCTGTCTCCTTCGTCTCCTCCTCCCTCTCTCCTGTCTCTTTTGTCTCCCCCTCCCTCTTCCCTGTCTCTTTCGTCTCCCCCTCCCTATCTCCTGTCTCTTTCGTCTCCCCCTCCCTCTCTCCTGTCTCTTTCGTCTCCCCCTCCCTCTCCTGTCTCTTTCGTCTCTCCCTCTCCCCTGTCTCTTTCGTCTCCTCCTCCCTCTCTTGTCTCTTTCGTCTCCTCCTCCCTCTCTCCTGTGTCTTTCGTCTCTCCCTCTCCCCTGTCTCTTTCGTCTCCCCCTCCCTCTCCTCTGTCTCCTTCGTCTCCTCCTCCCTCTCTCCTGTCTCTTTTGTCTCCCCCTCCCTCTTCCCTGTCTCTTTCGTCTCCCCCTCCCTATCTCCTGTCTCTTTCGTCTCCCCCTCCCTCTCTCCTGTCTCTTTCGTCTCCCCCTCCCTCTCCTGTCTCTTTCGTCTCTCCCTCTCCCCTGTCTCTTTCGTCTCCTCCTCCCTCTCTTGTCTCTTTCGTCTCCTCCTCCCTCTCTCCTGTGTCTTTCGTCTCTCCCTCTCCCCTGTCTCTTTCGTCTCCCCCTCCCTCTCCTCTGTCTCCTTCGTCTCCTCCTCCCTCTCTCCTGTCTCTTTCGTCTCCCCCTCCCTCTTCCCTGTCTCTTTCGTCTCCCCCTCTCTCTCTCCTGTCTCTTTCGTCTCCCCCTCCCTCTCTCCTGTCTCTTTCGTCTCCCCCTCCCTCTCTCCTGTCTCTTTCGTCTCCCCCTCCCTCTCCTGTCTCTTTCGTCTCCCCCTCCCTCTCCTGTCTCTTTCGTCTCTCCCTCTCCCCTGTCTCTTTCGTCTCCTCCTCCCTCTCCTGTCTCTTTCGTCTCCTCCTCCCTCTCTCCTGTCTCTCCCTCTCTCCTGTCTCCTTCGTCTCCCCCTCCCTCTCCTGTCAGTTTCGTCTCTCCCTCCCCTGTCTCCTTCGTCTCCTCCTCCCTCTCTCCTGTCTCTTTCGTCTCCCCCTCCCTCTTCCCTGTCTCTTTCGTCTCCCCCTCCCTATCTCCTGTCTCTTTCGTCTCCCCCTCCCTCTCTCCTGTCTCTTTCGTCTCCCCCTCCCTCTCCTGTCTCTTTCGTCTCTCCCTCTCCCCTGTCTCTTTCGTCTCCTCCTCCCTCTCCTGTCTCTTTCGTCTCCTCCTCCCTCTCTCCTGTGTCTTTCGTCTCTCCCTCTCCCCTGTCTCTTTCGTCTCCCCCTCCCTCTCCTCTGTCTCCTTCGTCTCCTCCTCCCTCTCTCCTGTCTCTTTCGTCTCCCCCTCCCTCTTCCCTGTCTCTTTCGTCTCCCCCTCTCTCTCTCCTGTCTCTTTCGTCTCCCCCTCCCTCTCTCCTGTCTCTTTCGTCTCCCCCTCCCTCTCTCCTGTCTCTTTCGTCTCCCCCTCCCTCTCCTGTCTCTTTCGTCTCCCCCTCCCTCTCCTGTCTCTTTCGTCTCTCCCTCTCCCCTGTCTCTTTCGTCTCCTCCTCCCTCTCCTGTCTCTTTCGTCTCCTCCTCCCTCTCTCCTGTCTCTCCCTCTCTCCTGTCTCTTTCGTCTCCTCCTCCCTCTCCCCTGTCTCCTTCGTCTCCTCCTCCCTCTCCGCTGTCTCCTTCGTCTCCCCCTCCCTCTCCTGTGTCTTTCGTCTCTCCCTCTCCCCTGTCTCTTTCGTCTCCCCCTCTCTCTCTCCTGTCTCTTTCGTCTCCCCCTCCCTCTCTCCTGTCTCTTTCGTCTCCCCCTCCCTCTCTCCTGTCTCTTTCGTCTCCTCCTCCCTCTCCTGTCTCTTTCGTCTCCCCCTCCCTCTCCTGTCTCTTTCGTCTCTCCCTCTCCCCTGTCTCTTTCGTCTCCTCCTCCCTCTCCTGTCTCTTTCGTCTCCTCCTCCCTCTCTCCTGTCTCTCCCTCTCTCCTGTCTCTTTCGTCTCCTCCTCCCTCTCCCCTGTCTCCTTCGTCTCCTCCTCCCTCTCCGCTGTCTCCTTCGTCTCCCCCTCCCTCTCCTGTCAGTTTCGTCTCTCCCTCCCCTGTCTCCTTCGTCTCCTCCTCCCTCTCTCCTGTCTCTTTCGTCTCCCCCTCCCTCTTCCCTGTCTCTTTCGTCTCCCCCTCCCTATCTCCTGTCTCTTTCGTCTCCCCCTCCCTCTCTCCTGTCTCTTTCGTCTCCCCCTCCCTCTCCTGTCTCTTTCGTCTCTCCCTCTCCCCTGTCTCTTTCGTCTCCTCCTCCCTCTCCTGTCTCTTTCGTCTCCTCCTCCCTCTCTCCTGTGTCTTTCGTCTCTCCCTCTCCCCTGTCTCTTTCGTCTCCCCCTCCCTCTCCTCTGTCTCCTTCGTCTCCTCCTCCCTCTCTCCTGTCTCTTTCGTCTCCCCCTCCCTCTTCTCTGTCTCTTTCGTCTCCCCCTCCCTCTCTCCTGTCTCTTTCGTCTCCCCCTCCCTCTCTCCTGTCTCTTTCGTCTCCCCCTCCCTCTCTCCTGTCTCTTTCGTCTCCCCCTCCCTCTCCTGTCTCTTTCGTCTCCCCCTCCCTCTCCTGTCTCTTTCGTCTCTCCCTCTCCCCTGTCTCTTTCGTCTCCTCCTCCCTCTCCTGTCTCTTTCGTCTCCTCCTCCCTCTCTCCTGTCTCTTTCGTCTCTCCCTCTCTCCTGTCTCTTTCGTCTCCTCCTCCCTCTCCCCTGTCTCCTTCGTCTCCTCCTCCCTCTCCGCTGTCTCCTTCGTCTCCCCCTCCCTCTCCTGTCAGTTTCGTCTCTCCCTCCCCTGTCTCTTTCGTCTCCTCCTCCCTCTCCCGTCTCTTTCGTCTCCTCCTCCCTCTCCCCTGTCTCTATCGTCTCCTCCTCCCTCTCCCGTCTCTCCCTCCCTTCCCCGTCCCTCCCGTCTCCCCCTCCCCCAGTCTTCCTGTGGTGAGACCACAGCTAGCTTCTCTGTCAACGCCGGGAAGGACTGCACCCTTATTGAACGCTTTTCCCATACCTGACACAGCACTTTCTCTCTCTCTCCCTCCCCCCCTCTCCCCCCCCTCTCTATCTGAGGTAAAGTGCTGTGAGCTGCACCCCCCAAGCGTGTCTCTTATTAATGGGATTTACAGTATGAAGCTCTCAGCAGTACAGATTTCAGCAGTCCAGCCCTCATTTAAACAAGCTCATGTCAAGACCATAATGCATTATACAGTACCTGCAGTCTAAAGTGTTACCAATTTGACTACTTCTCTAAACAGTTGTATATTTCAGCTTCACTTTGTACAGCAGTCTAAACATCTTTCTATATATATATCATCTTTGTACAGCAGTCTATACATCTTTCTATATATATATCATCTTTGTACAAGAGTCTAAACATATTTCTATATACAGTGATCCCTCGCCACTTCGCGGTTCACTTATCGCGGATTCGCTATTTCGCGGATTTTCATAATGCATTTTTTTTTTTTTTTTGGTGCATTGTGCTCTGCATTCTGATTCGCTAAAAACTCACTCCCGCTTCTTGTATCAAAACATGCTACGAATTGTGCTATCATTTTGTCGTCTCGTGCAGTTATGTGTACGTACATAAAACAGCTTGGCAAATTTACATTAAGTTGGCCAAATTATCTTGTAATTTCGAACATCTCCTAAACCCATAATGTCGACGAAACGGCCTACACGTGAGTCACTGTATTTGTATACATGTAATAGTTGCTAATTGTAAAAAAAAAAAAAGTTTTCTATTTCGCGGATTTCACTTATCGCGGGTCATTTTCGGAACGTAACCCCCGCGATAAACGAGGGATTACTGTATCTATCATTTTTGTACAGCAGTCTATACATCTTTCTATATATCTATCATCTTTGTACAGCAGTCTATACATCTTTCTATATATCTATCATCTTTGTACAGCAGTCTATACATCTTTCTATATATCTATCATCTTTGTACAAGAGTCTAAACATCTTTCTATATGTATCTCATCTTTGTACAGCAGTCTAAACATCTTTCTATATATATCTCATCTTTGTACAGCAGTCTATACATCTTTCTATATATCTATCATCTTTGTACAAGAGTCTAAACATCTTTCTATATGTATCATCTTTGTACAGCAGTCTATACATCTTTCTATATAAACTCAGCAAAAAAAGAAATGTCCCTTTTTCAGGACTCTGTCTTTCAAAGATAATTCGTAAAAATCCAAATAACTTCACAGATCTTCATTGTAAAGGGTTTAAACACTGTTTCCCATGCTTGTTCAATGAATCATAAACAATTAATGAACATGCACCTGTGGAACGGTCGTTAAGACACTAACAGCTTACAGACGGTAGGCAATTAAGGTCACAGTTATGAAAACTTAGAACACTAAAGAGGCCTTTCTACTGACTCTGAAAAACACCAAAAGAAAGATGCCCAGGGTCCCTGCTCATCTGTGTGAACGTGCCTAAGGAATGCTGCAAGGAGGCATGGGGACTGCAGATATGGCCAGGGCAATAAATTGCAATGTCTGTACTGTGAGACGTCCGTCATGGTCTGGGGCGGTGTGTCACAGCATCATCGGACTGAGCTTGTTGTCATTGCAGGCAATCTCAACGCTGTGCGTTACAGGGAAGACATCCTCCTCCCTCATGTGGTACCCTTCCTGCAGGCTCATCCTGACATGACCCTCCAGCATGACAATGCCACCAGCCATACTGCTCGTTCTGTGCATGATTTCCTGCAGGACAGGAATGTCAGTGATCTGCCATGGCCAGCGAAGAGGCCGGATCTCAATCCCATTGAGCCCGTCTGGGACCTGTTGGATCGGAGGGTGAGGGCTAGGGCCATTCCCCCCAGAAATGGCCGGGAACTTGCAGGTGCCTTGATGGAAGAGTGGGGTAACATCTCACAGCAAGAACGGGCAAATCTGGTGCGGTCCATGAGGAGATGCACTGCAGTACTTAATGCAGCTGGTGGCCACACCAGATACTGACTGTTACTTTTGATCTTTACCCCCCCCCCCCCCTTTGTTCAGGGACACATTATTCCATTTCTGTTAGTCTGTCACGTTCCTGACCTTATTTCCTTTATTTTGTCTTTGTTTAGTATGGTCAGGACGTGAGCTGGGTGGGCAGTCTATGTTATTTGTTTCTATGTTTAGGTTTCAATCATATAAATATGGTTCTCAATCAGGGGCAGGTGTTTTATGTTTCCTCTGATTGAGAACCATATTAAGGTAGGCTGTTCTCACTTTGTTTGTGGGTGATTGTTGCTGTGTCAGTGTTTGTACCACACGGGACTGTTTCGTTTGTTCCTGTTCGTGCGTTCTTCGTTGTCTGTAAGTTCTCATTTTCAGGTCTGTTTACGTCGTTTGTTATTTTGTAGTTGTTCGAGTGTGCTTCGTGTTCGTCTTTAAATAAATCATTATGGATTCAACCTACGCTGCATATTGGTGCGATCATTCTCGCCTCTCCTCGTCCGATGAGGAGGACGACATAGACACTCGTTACATAGTCACATGTCTGTGGAACTTGTTCAGTTTATGTCTCAGTTGTTGAATCTTGTTATGTTCATACAAAAATGTACACGTGTTAAGTTTGCTGAAAATAAACGCAGTTGACAGTGAGAGGACGTTTCTTTTTTTGCTGAGTTTATATCTCATCTTTGTACAGCAGTCTAAACATCTTGCTATATATCTATCATCTTTGTACAGCAGTCTATAGATCGTTCTATATGTCTCTGATCTGTGCAGGCCGTGGCAATAGAGTGTTCTATTCTGCAAATTCCTCCTATTGTAGTCCTGTACTATACAACTTCCTCCTATTGTAGTCCTGTTCTATACAACTTCCTCCTATTGTAGTCCTGTACTATACAACTTCCTCCTATTGTAGTCCTGTTCTATACAACTTCCCCCTATTGTAGTCCTGTACTATACAACTTCCTCCTATTGTAGTCCTGTACTATACAACTTCCTCCTATTGTAGTCCTGTACTATACAACTTCCTCCTATTGTAGTCCTGTTCTATACAACTTCCTCCTATTGTAGTCCTGTTCTATACAACTTCCTCCTATTGTAGTCCTGTACTATACAACTTCCTCCTATTGTAGTCCTGTACTATACAACTTCCTTCTATTGTAGTCCTGTACTTTACAACTTCCTCCTATTGTAGTCCTGTACAATACAACTTCCTCCTATTGTAGTCCTGTACTATACAACTTCCTCCTATTGTAGTCCTGTACAATACAACTTCCTCCTATTGTAGTCCTGTACTATACAACTTCCTCCTATTGTAGTCCTGTACTATACAACTTAGAGAGGAGGACCAGCGTGTTGTGAGGATGGCACCATGGTAGTTATCGTTCATTAGAGAGGAGGACCAGCGTGTTGTGAGGATGGCACCATGGTAGTTATCGTTCATTAGAGAGGAGGACCAGTGTGTTGTGAGGATGGCACCATGGTAGTTATCGTTCATTAGAGAGGAGGACCAGCGTGTTGTGAGGATGGTACCATGGTAGTTATCGTTCATTAGAGAGGAGGACCAGTGTGTTGTGAGGATGGCACCATGGTAGTTATCGTTCATTAGAGAGGAGGACCAGTGTGTTGGGAGGATGGCACCATGGTAGTTATCGTTCATTAGAGAGGAGGACCAGTGTGTTGTGAGGATGGCACCATGGTAGTTATCGTTCATTAGAGAGGAGGACCAGCGTGTTGTGAGGATGGCACCATGGTAGTTATCGTTCATTAGAGAGGAGGACCAGGGTGTTGTGAGGATGGCACCATGGTAGTTATCGTTCATTAGAGAGGAGGACCAGCGTGTTGTGAGGATGGCACCATGGTAGTTATCGTTCATTAGAGAGGAGGACCAGGGTGTTGTGAGGATGGCACCATGGTAGTTATCGTTCATTAGAGAGGAGGACCAGTGTGTTGTGAGGATGGCACCATGGTAGTTATCGTTCATTAGAGAGGAGGACCAGCGTGTTGTGAGGATGGCACCATGGTAGTTATCGTTCATTAGAGAGGAGGACCAGCGTGTTGTGAGGATGGCACCATGGTAGTTATCGTTCATTAGAGAGGAGGACCAGCGTGTTGTGAGGATGGCACCATGGTAGTTATCGTTCATTAGAGAGGAGGACCAGTGTGTTGTGAGGATGGCACCATGGTAGTTATCGTTCATTAGAGAGGAGGACCAGCGTGTTGGGAGGATGGCACCATGGTAGTTATCGTTCATTAGAGAGGAGGACCAGCGTGTTGTGAGGATGGCACCATGGTAGTTATCGTTCATTAGAGAGGAGGACCAGCGTGTTGTGAGGATGGCACCATGGTAGTTATCGTTCATTAGAGAGGAGGACCAGTGTGTTGTGAGGATGGCACCATGGTAGTTATCGTTCATTAGAGAGGAGGACCAGTGTGTTGTGAGGATGGCACCATGGTAGTTATCGTTCATTAGAGAGGAGGACCAGTGTGTTGTGAGGATGGCACCATGGTAGTTATCGTTCATTAGAGAGGAGGACCAGGGTGTTGTGAGGATGGCACCATGGTAGTTATCGTTCATTAGAGAGGAGGACCAGCGTGTTGTGAGGATGGCACCATGGTAGTTATCGTTCATTAGAGAGGAGGACCAGGGTGTTGTGAGGATGGCACCATGGTAGTTATCGTCCATTAGAGAGGAGGACCAGTGTGTTGTGAGGATGGCACCATGGTAGTTATCGTTCATTAGAGAGGAGGACCAGCGTGTTGTGAGGATGGCACCATGGTAGTTATCGTTCATTAGAGAGGAGGACCAGTGTGTTGTGAGGATGGCACCATGGTAGTTATCGTTCATTAGAGAGGAGGACCAGTGTGTTGTGAGGATGGCACCATGGTAGTTATCGTTCATTAGAGAGGAGGACCAGCGTTCATTAGAGAGGAGGACCAGCGTGTTGTGAGGATGGCACCATGGTAGTTATCGTTCATTAGAGAGGAGGACCAGCGTGTTGTGAGGATGGCACCATGGTAGTTATCGTTCATTAGAGAGGAGGACCAGTGTGTTGTGAGGATGGCACCATGGTAGTTATCGTTCATTAGAGAGGAGGACCAGCGTTCATTAGAGAGGAGGACCAGCGTGTTGTGAGGATGGCACCATGGTAGTTATCGTTCATTAGAGAGGAGGACCAGGGTGTTGTGAGGATGGCACCATGGTAGTTATCGTTCATTAGAGAGGAGGACCAGTGTGTTGTGAGGATGGCACCGTGGTAGTTATCGTTCATTAGAGAGGAGGACCAGCGTGTTGTGAGGATGGCACCTTGGTAGTTATCGTTCATTAGAGAGGAGGACCAGTGTGTTGTGAGGATGGCACCATGGTAGTTATCGTTCATTAGAGAGGAGGACCAGTGTGTTGTGAGGATGGCACCATGGTAGTTATCGTTCATTAGAGAGGAGGACCAGTGTGTTGTGAGGATGGCACCATGGTAGTTATCGTTCATTAGAGAGGAGGACCAGCGTGTTGTGAGGATGGCACCGTGGTAGTTATCGTTCATTAGAGAGGAGGACCAGGGTGTTGTGAGGATGGCACCATGGTAGTTATCGTTCATTAGAGAGGAGGACCAGCGTGTTGTGAGGATGGCACCATGGTAGTTATCGTTCATTAGAGAGGAGGACCAGTGTGTTGTGAGGATGGCACCGTGGTAGTTATCGTTCATTAGAGAGGAGGACCAGGGTGTTGTGAGGATGGCACCTTGGTAGTTATCGTTCATTAGAGAGGAGGACCAGTGTGTTGTGAGGATGGCACCTTGGTAGTTATCGTTCATTAGAGAGGAGGACCAGGGTGTTGTGAGGATGGCACCTTGGTAGTTATCGTTCATTAGAGAGGAGGACCAGTGTGTTGTGAGGATGGCACCATGGTAGTTATCGTTCATTAGAGAGGAGGACCAGTGTGTTGTGAGGATGGCACCATGGTAGTTATCGTTCATTAGAGAGGAGGACCAGTGTGTTGTGAGGATGGCACCATGGTAGTTATCGTTCATTAGAGAGGAGGACCAGCGTGTTGTGAGGATGGCACCGTGGTAGTTATCGTTCATTAGAGAGGAGGACCAGGGTGTTGTGAGGATGGCACCATGGTAGTTATCGTTCATTAGAGAGGAGGACCAGTGTGTTGTGAGGATGGCACCGTGGTAGTTATCGTTCATTAGAGAGGAGGACCAGCGTGTTGTGAGGATGGCACCTTGGTAGTTATCGTTCATTAGAGAGGAGGACCAGTGTGTTGTGAGGATGGCACCATGGTAGTTATCGTTCATTAGAGAGGAGGACCAGTGTGTTGTGAGGATGGCACCATGGTAGTTATCGTTCATTAGAGAGGAGGACCAGTGTGTTGTGAGGATGGCACCATGGTAGTTATCGTTCATTAGAGAGGAGGACCAGCGTGTTGTGAGGATGGCACCGTGGTAGTTATCGTTCATTAGAGAGGAGGACCAGGGTGTTGTGAGGATGGCACCATGGTAGTTATCGTTCATTAGAGAGGAGGACCAGCGTGTTGTGAGGATGGCACCATGGTAGTTATCGTTCATTAGAGAGGAGGACCAGTGTGTTGTGAGGATGGCACCGTGGTAGTTATCGTTCATTAGAGAGGAGGACCAGGGTGTTGTGAGGATGGCACCTTGGTAGTTATCGTTCATTAGAGAGGAGGACCAGTGTGTTGTGAGGATGGCACCTTGGTAGTTATCGTTCATTAGAGAGGAGGACCAGGGTGTTGTGAGGATGGCACCTTGGTAGTTATCGTTCATTAGAGAGGAGGACCAGCGTGTTGTGAGGATGGCACCTTGGTAGTTATCGTTCATTAGAGAGGAGGACCAGCGTGTTGTGAGGATGGCACCTTGGTAGTTATCGTTCATTAGAGAGGAGGACCAGTGTGTTGTGAGGATGGCACCATGGTAGTTATCGTTCATTAGAGAGGAGGACCAGTGTGTTGTGAGGATGGCACCATGGTAGTTATCGTTCATTAGAGAGGAGGACCAGCGTGTTGTGAGGATGGCACCATGGTAGTTATCGTTCATTAGAGAGGAGGACCAGTGTGTTGTGAGGATGGCACCATGGTAGTTATCGTTCATTAGAGAGGAGGACCAGCGTGTTGTGAGGATGGCACCATGGTAGTTATCGTTCATTAGAGAGGAGGACCAGCGTGTTGTGAGGATGGCACCGTGGTAGTTATCGTTCATTAGAGAGGAGGACCAGTGTGTTGTGAGGATGGCACCGTGGTAGTTATCGTTCATTAGAGAGGAGGACCAGTGTGTTGTGAGGATGGCACCATGGTAGTTATCGTTCATTAGAGAGGAGGACCAGCGTGTTGTGAGGATGGTACTATGGTAGTTATCGTTCATTAGAGAGGAGGACCAGCGTGTTGTGAGGATGGCACCATGGTAGTTATCGTTCATTAGAGAGGAGGACCAGCGTTCATTAGAGAGGAGGACCAGTGTGTTGTGAGGATGGCACCATGGTAGTTATCGTTCATTAGAGAGGAGGACCAGGGTGTTGTGAGGATGGCACCATGGTAGTTATCGTTCATTAGAGAGGAGGACCAGCGTGTTGTGCTTAGTTGCAGCTGCTCTTCTGAATGAATGGCATCACTAGACTGGCAGCGTACTGAAGAGGAGTTAGACTGGGCAGCGTACTGAAGAGTTAGACTGGGCAGCGTACTGAAGAGTTAGACTGGGCAGCGTACTGAAGAGTTAGACTGGGCAGCGTACTGAAGAGTTAGACTGGGCAGCGTACTGAAGAGTTAGACTGGGCAGCGTACTGAAGAGTTAGACTGGGCAGCGTACTGAAGAGTTAGACTGGGCAGCGTACTGAAGAGTTAGACTGGGCAGCGTACTGAAGAGTTAGACTGGGCAGCGTACTGAAGAGTTAGACTGGGCAGTGTACTGAAGAGTGAGACTGGGCAGCGTACTGAAGAGTGAGACTGGCAGCGTACTGAAGAGTTAGACTGGGCAGTGTACTGAAGAGTTAGACTGGGCAGCGTACTGAAGAGTGAGACTGGGCAGCGTACTGAAGAGTGAGACTGGGCAGCGTACTGAAGAGTTAGACTGGGCAGCGTACTGAAGAGTGAGACTGGCAGCGTACTGAAGAGTTAGACTGGGCAGCGTACTGAAGAGTTAGACTGGGCAGCGTACTGAAGAGTTAGACTGGGCAGCGTACTGAAGAGTGAGACTGGCAGCGTACTGAAGAGTTAGACTGGGCAGCGTACTGAAGAGTTAGACTGACAGCGTACTGAAGAGTTAGACTGGGCAGCATACTGAAGAGTTAGACTGACAGCGTACTGAAGAGTGAGACTGGCCCACCTAACAGGGCTGTTGGCCACAGAGATTATTTGTCACCATAGAAACAAAATTGTGTCTTCGCCTCTAAAATGGCTTTGTGTGTGTGTGTGTGAGTGTGTGTGTGTGAGTGTGTGTGTGTGTGTGTACAGTACCTTGAGGTCAAAGTGTGCTATCTTCCTAGTGTGTAGGTAGTGGACCCCCTCCAGAATCTGTTTGATAAACTGAGTCGCCTCCTCTTCACTCAGAGACTCTTTCTGGGCCAGGAAGTCAAACAGCTCTCCCCCTGACACCCTGCAACACACACACACACACACACACACACACACACACACACACACACACACACACACACACACACACACACACACACACACACACACACACACACACACACACACACACACACACACACACACACACACACACACACACACACACACACACTGAGCATTTCTCCATCATAGTGCAACAGATGTTACAGGTGAAAGATAAAACCAGACTGGCTCTCAGGCTAAGACTGTGTTTGTTAGATAAAACCAGTCTGGCTCCCAGGCTAAGACTGTGTTTGTTAGATAAAACCAGTCTGCCTCCCAGGCTAAGACTGTTTGTTAGATAAAACCAGACTGGCTCCCAGGCTAAGACTGTGTTTGTTAGATAAAACCAGTCTGGCTCCCAGGCTAAGACTGTGTTTGTTAGATAAAACCAGTCTGGCTCCCAGGCTAAGACTGTGTTTGTTAGATAAAACCAGTCTGGCTCCCAGGCTAAGACTATGTTTGTTAGATAAAACCAGCTGGCTCCCAGGCTAAGACTGTGTTTGTTAGATTAGATAGAACCAGACTGTCTCCCAGGCTAAGACTGTGTTTGTTAGATAGAACCAGACTGTCTCCCAGGCTAAGACTGTGTTTGTTAGATAAAACCAGTCTGGCTCCCAGGCTAAGACTGTGTTTGTTAGATAAAACCAATCTGGCTCCCTGGCTAAGACTATGTTTGTTAGATAAAACCAGTCTGGCTCCCAGGCTAAGACTGTGTTTGTTAGATTAGATAGAACCAGACTGTCTCCCAGGCTAAGACTGTGTTTGTTAGATAAAACCAGACTGGCTCCCAGGCTAAGACTGTGTTTGTTAGATAAAACCAGACTGGCTCCCAGGCTAAGACTGTGTTTGTTAGATAAAACCAGGCTAAGACTGTGTTTGTTAGATAAAACCAGTCTGGCTCCCAGGCTAAGATTGTGTTTGTTAGATAAAACCAGGCTAAGACTGTGTTTGTTAGATAAAACCAGTCTGACTCCCAGGCTAAGACTGTGTTTGTTAGATAAAACCAGTCTGACTCCCAGGCTAAGACTGTGTTTGTTAGATAAAACCAGACTGGCTCCCAGGCTAAGACTGTGTTTGTTAGATAAAACCAGTCTGACTCCCAGGCTAAGACTGTGTTTGTTAGATAAAACCAGTCTGACTCCCAGGCTAAGACTGTGTTTGTTAGATAAAACCAGTCTGACTCCCAGGCTAAGACTGTGTTTGTTAGATAAAACCAGTCTGACTCCCAGGCTAAGACTGTGTTTGTTAGATAAAACCAGTCTGGCTCCCAGGCTAAGACTGTGTTTATTAGATAAAACCAGTCTGGCTCTCAGGCTAAGACTGTTTGTTAGATAAAACCAGGATAAGACTGTTCGTTAGATAAAACCAGTCTGGCTCCTAGGCTAAGACTGTGTTTGTTAGATAATACCAGGCTAAGACGGTTGTTTGTTCGTGTCTTAGACAGACACATTATTTGTTGATGACTTTTCATGGATTATATATAACTACAACATTTCTTAAAATCAGGGGGAATTTCTCTGGCCTCGTTCTGATTTGTCCGGACCATAAACAGTCTATGTTCTAGGATCTGATCTAGGTGATCTAGGATCTGTCCATATTGTCTGAGTCATTATGATTCATTATGATCTAAAGGGCTAAACTGATCTGAGATCAGGATACGGACCCAAAAGTGTACACTACAAAGCAGGATCAATGAGTTAGTCAGATAACTTTTGATAAAACACCCAGAAATAACCACCACAATTTTCTGGTTCATTAATAATGCTAATCTTAGAGATGGGTTTCTGGTTGTTGTGTCAACTAAATCCTTCCCATTTCAAGTCCCCCCCCCCCCCCCAAAAACAAAATAAAATGCTGTAAGAATATTCCGTCAAGTTATCTGGCTAACTCCTCGATCCTGGTTTGTAGTATTCCTCTCTGGTGGGACTCACAGCTCCAGGATGAGCACCACGTCAGTACGGTTCTCGTAGACGTCGTGGAAGGTGACTATGTTGGGGTGTTGTGTCTGCTGTAGGATGTTGACCTCTCTCTCTATCTCCTCTCTCCTGACCCCCCGCCGGCTGGATCTGCTCTGACGTTTCTTGATGAACTTAGCAGCGAACTCCAGACCGGTGCTCTTCTCCCAGCAACGCTTCACGATGGCAAACTGACCGCTGGAACACGCAACGAGAGAAGGGACACAAAAAAATGACAGAGAAAAATGTTTAGCAACACAATGTATGTTTGCTTGGAAATGATTGATTATGATGTTAAAACCTGCAACATGTGGCCTCTACAGAATCAGATCAGACGAAGGCCAGATGGGACGGTATGTTAACACCTGCAACATGTGGTCTCTACAGAATCAGATCAGACGAAGGCCAGATGGGACGGTATGTTAACACCTACAACATGTGGCCTCTACAGAATCAGATCAGACAAAGGCCAGATGGGACGGTATGTTAACACCTACAACATGTGGTCTCTACAGAATCAGATCAGACAAAGGCCAGATGGGACGGTATGTTAACACCTACAACATGTGGTCTCTACAGAATCAGATCAGACAAAGGCCAGATGGGACCGTATGTTAACACCTACAACATGTGGCCTCTACAGAATCAGATCAGACAAAGGCCAGATGGGACCGTATGTTAACACCTACAACATGTGGTCTCTACAGAATCAGATCAGACAAAGGCCAGATGGGACCGTATGTTATTTCCGTATCAGAGGATATTGTCAAGAGGATTTTCATGTATTATTACAATATTACATTTCTAGTCTCTGTTGCGGTGAAAACACTGTCTCTTTAAACACTGTAAACAGCCACGGCGCAGTCAGAAGGTGTGGTATTGTGTGTGTGAAGGGTTAACTCAATTTGTCCTACAGAATGTCCAGACATTTATTCCTGCGAGGCTACTGGTCTATTTATAGCGTCGTCGTGGTAATGTAGCAGTGTGAGCTAAGCCTGACAACTCTGGGGTTTTACCTCATACACTTCCACAGACAACTAAAACATATCGAAAGACCATTCGCTGTTGTACACACCTGTGTTCACTGCATACGGTAGCCTATGTTAGCCTATGGTAGCCTATGTTAGCATTTGGTAGCCTATGGTAGCCTATGGTAGCATATGTTAGCCTATGTTAGCCTATGTTAGCCTATGGTAGCCTATGTTAGCCTATGTTAGCCTATGGTAGCCTATGGTAGCATTTGGTAGCCTATGGTAGCATATGGTAGCCTATGTTAGCCTATGTTAGCCTATGGTAGCCTATGGTAGCATATGGTAGCCTATGGTAGCCTATGGTAGCCTATGTTATGCTATGGTAGCCTATGGTAGCATAAGGTAGCATATGTTAGCATATGGGAAATACTTTGCTGCACTTGATTTAGTACTCTGTCCCCTGTACAATGGAACCAATGGAACAGCACCAGAAGTCACTCTGAGCTAAATCAAGCGCTCCTCAAATACTTGCAATACTTGGATGTATTGACCCAACGTTGGGCTTTTATCCTCACATACAACAGAGCAACGACAGGACACCAAGAGGACGAGGGAGTTAAGTCAACGGGTCATTCAGTGGCTGTGTACCATAGTTGCACCCTTCACTCTTAGAAAAAAGGGTTCCAAAAGGGTTCTTGGGCTGTTCCCATAGGAGAACCCTGTATGGTTCCAGGGTAGATCCATGTTTGGTTCCAGGCAGAACTATTTTGGGTTCCATGTAGAACCCTCTGTGTAAAGGGTTCTACATGGAACTCAAAAAGGTTCTGTCTGGAACCAAAAAGGGTTCTTAAAAGGGTTCTCCTATGGGGACAACCAAAGAACCCTTTTAGATAGAACCTTTTTTTCTAAGTGTATATTCCTTATAGAGTGCACTGCTTATGTCCAGGGTCCATAGGGGATAGGGTGCCATTTGGGGCACAGACAGTGACTGTGACTCCATGTAGTCTTCCTCTACTGTCAGTACAGTGAGACAGTGAGGTAAAGTAATACTCCACTTCCTCATTCATAGTGTAGCTGTGTGATTAAACATAGACACACATCTCTAAAGATAGAAGGAAGCCATCTTTAAACTGCAGCGGGAGGAGTGACTGCCTGTCAGCTCAGCCTCTAGAGGAGGAGTGACTGCCTGTCAGCTCAGCTGCCTCTAGAGGAGGAGTGACTGCCTGCCAGCTCAGCTGCCTCTAGAGGAGGAGTGACTGTCTGTCAGCTCAGCTGCCTCTAGAGGAGGAGTGACTGCCTGTCAGCTCAGCTGCCTCTAGAGGAGGAGTGACTGCCTGTCAGCTCAGCTGCCTCTAGAGGAGGAGTGACTGCCTGCCAGCTCAGCTGCCTCTAGAGGAGGAGTGACTGCCAGCTGCTTATAGAGGAGGAGTGACTGCCTGTCAGCTCAGCTGCCTCTAGAGGAGGAGTGACTGCCTGCCAGCTCAGCTGCCTCTAGAGGAGGAGTGACTGCCTGTCAGCTCAGCTGCCTCTAGAGGAGGAGTGACTGCCAGCTGCTTATAGAGGAGGAGTGACTGCCTGTCAGCTCAGCTGCCTCTAGAGGAGGAGTGACTGCCAGCTGCTTATAGAGGAGTGACTGCCTGTCAGCTCAGCTGCCGCTAGAGGAGGAGTGACTGCCTGTCAGCTCATCTGCCTCTAAAGGAGGAGTGACTGCCTGTCAGCTGAGGAGGAGTGACTTCATATAAACTACTGGGTCACTGAGTACAGCCTGAGTGGTTTGAGTACCCGGTCAGTACAGGAAGAAGACAATGTTACCTCAACCAAGATTCCCTTAATCTCTTTGAAACGTGTAGTTTTGAAGCGTGTTGGTTTCCAGACTGGGTAAAGCTACAGACAGGGACCTGAGATAGAGTTGTACATGGAGCCTAATGGCCTGTAGTGATGAGCTGCATGTCTATGACCACGTTATAACATTCACCTTGTGGTCTTCTAATATGAACAAAAACCATACAACACATTGTGAGGCAGGATCAAAGGTAGCCTTTTAAACAGGGCTTCAATGTACGTCACATCGCTGAGTCTACCTTCAAACAGGGCTTTAATCTACGTCATATCGCTGAGTCTACCTTTAAACAGGGCTTTAATCTACGTCATATCGCTGAGTCTACCTTTAAACAGGCCTTTCAGCTACGTCATATCGCTGAGTCTACCTTTAAACAGGCCTTTAATCTACGTCATATCGCTGAGTCTACCTTTAAACAGGCCTTTCAGCTACGTCATATCGCTGAGTCTACCTTCAAACAGGCCTTTCAGCTATATGAGTATTCACACAGACACAACCTCATTCACTGTCATGTCAACAGAACAACCCCATTCACTGTCATGTCAACCCCATTCACTGTCATGTCAACCCCATTCACTGTCATGTCAACCCCATTCACTGTCATGTCAACCCCATTCACTGTCATGTCAACCCCATTCACTGTCATGTCAACAGAACAACCCCATTCACTGTCATGTCAACAGAACAACCCCATTCACTGTCATGTCAACAGAGCAACCCCAATCACTGTCATGTCAACAGAACAACCCCATTCACTGTCATGTCAACCCCATTCACTGTCATGTCAACCCCATTCACTGTCATGTCAACCCCATTCACTGTCATGTCAACAGAACAACCCCATTCACTGTCATGTCAACCCCATTCACTGTCATGTCAACAGAACAACCCCATTCACTGTCATGTCAACCCCATTCACTGTCATGTCAACAGAACAACCCCATTCACTGTCATGTCAACAGAACAACCTCATTCACTGTCATGTCAACCCCATTCACTGTCATGTCAAACCCATTCACTGTCATGTCAACAGAACAACCCCATTCACTGTCATGTCAACCCCATTCACTGTCATGTCAACCCCATTCACTGTCATGTCAACCCCATTCACTGTCATGTCAACAGAACAACCCCATTCACTGTCATGTCAACAGAACAACCCCATTCACTGTCATGTCAACCCCATTCACTGTCATGTCAACCCCATTCACTGTCATGTCAACCGAACAACCCCATTCACTGTCATGTCAATGTGTGACTTCAACACACAGAAAACCTCGGACTTCTGACCCTCAAAGGTTTCCTCTAACTAGTCCATAGTTGGATGTGTTAAAGGGACGAGATAAGCGTTACAATAGAATACAATTTAACTTTATTGTATTTTATATTTAACTGCGCAAGTCAGTTAAGAACAAATTCTTATTTACAATGATGGCCTACCGGGGAACAGTTGGATAACTGCCTTGTTCAGGGGAAGAACGACAGGTTTTTACCTTGTCAGCTCGGGGATTTGATCCAGCAACCTTTCAGTTACTAGTCCAATGCTCTAACCACTAGGCTACCTGCTGGTTACTGGCCCAACGCTCTGACCACTAGGCTACCTGCTGGTTACTGGCCCAACACTCTAACCACTAGGCTACCTGCTGGTTACTAGTCCAACACTCTAACCACTATGCTACCTGCTGGTTACTGGCCCAACGCTCTAACCACTAGGCTACCTGCTGGTTACTGGCCCAACGCTCTAACCACTAGACTACCTGCTGGTTACTAGTCCAACGCTCTAACCACTAGGCTACCTGCTGGTTACTGGCCCAGCGCTCTAACCACTAGTCTACCTGCTGGTTACTGGCCCAACACTCTAACCACTAGGCTACCTGCTGGTTACTGGTCCAACACTCTAACCACTAGGCTACCTGCTGGTTACTGACCCAACTCTAACCACTAGGCTACCTGCTGGTTACTGGCCCAACACTCTAACCACTAGGCTACCTGCTGGTTACTAGTCCAACGCTCTAACCACTAGGCTACCTGCTGGTTACTAGTCCAACACTCTAACCACTAGGCTACCTGCTGGTTACTAGTCCAACACTCTAACCACTAGTCTACCTGCTGGTTACTAGTCCAACGCTCTAACCACTAGGCTACCTGCTGGTTACTGACCCAACTCTAACCACTAGGCTACCTGCTGGTTACTAGTCCAACACTCTAACCACTAGGCTACCTGCTGGTTACTAGTCCAACACTCTAACCACTAGTCTACCTGCTGGTTACTAGTCCAACGCTCTAACCACTAGGCTACCTGCTGGTTACTGACCCAACTCTAACCACTAGGCTACCTGCTGGTTACTAGTCCAACACTCTAACCACTAGGCTACCTGCTGGTTACTAGTCCAACACTCTAACCACTAGGCTACCTGCTGGTTACTAGTCCAACACTCTAACCACTAGGCTACCTGCTGGTTACTAGTCCAACACTCTAACCACTAGTCTACCTGCTGGTTACTAGTCCAACACTCTAACCACTAGTCTACCTGCTGGTTACTAGTCCAACACTCTAACCACTAGGCTACCTGCTGGTTACTAGTCCAACGCTCTAACCACTAGTCTACCTACCGTCCCTCCACTCTAACCACTAGTCTACCTACCGTCCCTCCACTCTAACCACTAGTCTACCTGCCGTCCCTCCACTCTAACCACTAGTCTACCTACCGTCCCTCCACTCTAACCACTAGTCTACCTACCGTCCCTCCACTCTAACCACTAGTCTACCTGCCGTCCCTCCACTCTAACCACTAGTCTACCTACCGTCCCTCCACTCTAACCACTAGTCTACCTACCGTCCATCCACTCTAACCACTAGTCTACCTGCCGTCCCTCCACTCTAACCACTAGTCTACCTACCGTCCATCCACTCTAACCACTAGTCTACCTGCCGTCCCTCCACTCTAACCACTAGTCTACCTACCGTCCATCCACTCTAACCACTAGTCTACCTGCCGTCCCTCCACTCTAACCACTAGTCTACCTGCCGTCCCTCCACTCTAACCACTAGGCTACCTGCCGTCCCTCCACTCTAACCACTAGGCTACCTGCCGTCCCTCCACTCTAACCACTAGGCTACCTACCGTCCCTCCACTCTAACCACTAGTCTACCTGTTGGTCCCTCCACTCTAACCACTAGGCTACCTACCGTCCCTCCACTCTAACCACTAGTCTACCTGCCGTCCCTCCACTCTAACCACTAGTCTACCTGCCGTCCCTCCACTCTAACCACTAGGCTACCTGCCGTCCCTCCACTCTAACCACTAGGCTACCTGCCGTCCCTCCACTCTAACCACTAGGCTACCTACCGTCCCTCCACTCTAACCACTAGTCTACCTGTTGGTCCCTATCCTAATACTGTACCTTCCTAGTTCTTCTCCGATGTCGTAGAAATCCTCCACTGTCTGCTGCTTGAACAGGGCCATGCCTGCTGTCATAGACGGGGACGATGGCGTGGTTATGATGTGTAATATAGCTGTCTCAGATGGGTTCTCTATTCCGCCCATTATAGAAGTAAACCCTGTGTAAAAGAACAGAATAATATTTCTGATAGTTCAGCAGGTGAAGGGTCGTGTCTGCTCGGGAGTTGTACAATAACAAACATGGCGACGTACAACAACATGGCCAACATCCCAGAATCAGAGAAACATTTAGCTTACATACAAAACAACGTGTTTTATTTTTTTTTTGGATTATTACAATATATTAATTATGAGTAGAACGTGTTTATAACTGGTGTTATAATTAAGCAATAAGGCCTGAGGAGGTGTGGTATATGGCCAATATACCACGGCTAACGGCTGTTCTTACGTACGACCAACGCAATAAGAGGCGCCTTATTGCTATTATAAACTGGTTACCAACATAATTAGAGCAGTAAAAATAAACGTTTTATTATACCCGAGGTATACGGCCATGGCAGTCAGCCAATCAGTATTCAGGGCTGGAACCACCCAGTTAATAACTAGTGTTATTCCATACTATTACTGCTAGACTGTTGACCAGCTCTTATTAGCAACTTATTGTAGGCACATTTGATGGGACTTCCTGCATCACCAAATATCAAGGGCAATGTGCGGCGCAAGACCTTAGATGACGCAAACAGATAACCAGTAGAATAACCTCTTCATCTACTCACCAACTATCAAGGGCAATGTGCGGCGCAATACCTTAGATGACGCATACAGATAACCAGTAGAATAAAGTTAAATAGATAGAAAAATAGAGCCATTTTTAAAAAGTTCTTACCATGTTGAAATGACTGTCAAAGCGTGTCCACAAAACTTCTTCGTTCACTCTCGTTTCTTTTCAAAGTTGACCGAGCACCGTGTAGACGGCATTTCCCTACTGACCAGGCGCGCTCTCAGGTTCACATTAAATGTCTCTTGTTACCACGCGACAGAGCTGCCTTCCCTGAGTCTATTTTCAAAGTTATAAATACAAGTCTGTGTGTGTGTGTGTTCTCTTCCACTGCGTACAATATACACTGAGTGGACAAAACATTAGGAACACCTGCTCTGTCCATGACATAGTCTGACCAGGTGAAGCTATGATCCCTTATTGATGTACCTTGTTAAATCCACTTCAATCAGTGTAGATGAAGAGGAGGAGACAGGTTGAAGAAGGATTTTTAAGCCTTGAAACAAATTGAGACATGGATTGTGTATGTGTGCCATTCAGAGGGTGAATGGGCAAGACAAAAATATTTAAGTGCCTTTGAACGGGGTCTGGTAGTAGGTGCCAGGCGCACCGGTTTGTGTCAAGAACTGCAACGATGCTGGGTTTTCCATGCTCAACAGTTTCTCGTGTGTATCAAGAATGGTCCACCACCCAAAGGACATCCAGCCAACTTGACACAACTGTAGGAAGCATTGGAGTCAACATGGGCCAGCATCCCTGTGGAACGCATTCGACACCTTGTAGAGTCCATGACCCGATGAATTGAGGCTGTTCTGGGGACAAAAGTGGGGTGAAACTCAATATCAGGAAGGTGTTCTTGAAAATGTGCCACTCAGTGTACGTAGTGTGTTATTCTATAGTAAGGAGTATTGAAAAGCCCTGCCCAGCTGTGTAGTGCAGTAACTACACCACCAGAGGGCACTATAGCACAATAACATTAACACAGACACCATCACCTTGTTATCATTTTTGTATTTAACCTTTAACTAGGCAAGTCAGTTAAGAACAAAAACAAGCCTAGGAACAGTGGGTTTAACTGCCTTGTTCAGGGGCAGAACGACAGATTTTTACCTTGTCAGCTCAGGGATTCAATCTTGCAACCTTTCGGTTACTAGTCCAACGCTCTAACCACTAGGCTACCTGCTGGTTACTAGTCCAACGCTCTAACCACTAGGCTACCTGCTGGTTACTAGTCCAACGCTCTAACCACTAGACTACCTGCCACTGGGTCAGGTATCGGTTGCTATTGGAAGGAATTTAGATTCAGAAAGTCAAAGTGCTGATATTACAGGATAGAGAGACAGAGAGGAAGAGAATACCTGACCGCTGTGACTGACCCAAACTTAAGGAAAGCTTTGACTGTGTACAGACTCAGTGAATATAGCCTTGCTATTGAGAAAGGCCGCCATAGGCAGACCTGGCTCTCAAGGGAAGACAGGCTATGTGCACACTGCCCACAAAATGAAGTGGAAACTGAGCTGCACTTCCTAACCTCCTGCCAAATGTATGACCATATTAGAGACACATATTTCCCTCAGATCACACAGACCCACAAAGAATTCGAAAACAAATCCAATTTTGATAAACTCCCATATCTATTGGGTGAAATTCCACAGTGTGACATCACAGCAGCAAGATTTGTTACCTGTTGCCACAAGAAAAGGGCAACCAGTGAAGAACAAACACCATTGTAAATACAACCCATATTTATGTTTATTTATTTTCCCTTTTGTATTTTAACTATTTGCACATCATTACAACACTGTATATAGACATAATACGACATTTAAAATGTGTAATGTTTACTATTCATTTTTATTGTATATTTCACTTTTGTCTATTAAATATTTCATTTGCTTTGTCAATGTTAACATGTTTCCCATGCCAATAAAGCCCTGAGAGAGAGAGAGAGAGAGAGAGAGAGAGAGAGAGAGAGAGAGAGAGAGAGAGAGAGAGAGAGAGAGAGAGAGAGAGAGAGAGAGAGAGAGAGAGAGAGAGAGAGAGAGAGAGAGAGAACCAATGACAGATGTGGTTGAAATGACAGAGAACAGATAACAGAAGAGAATCAACCAATTGTATCAGATTCTGTACTCTTGGTGAAGAGAATCAACCAATGGTATCAGATTCTGCCCTCTGGGTGAGGAGAATCAACCAATGGTATCAGATTCTGCCCTCTGGGTAAATGTAATTACAGCGTCAGGTATTGATATTGATGCTGGGAAGACTGGAGTGTCCCTCAAATTATGGGAATGATATATCACATTTCATCTATCCAGCAGAGAACACAGTGAAAACCTCACAATGTTTGTCAGCTTGGTGTCAGACTTCTTTTCTCATTTTACGCCAATGTAAGTTTATCTGTTTATTTGTGGACAGACATAACAACTCAACATAATACAGGGGTTATTTAACAGACAAACAGACAGGGGTTATTTAACAGACAGACAGACAGACAGGGGTTATTTAACAGGGAGACAGACAGACAGGGGTTATTTAACAGGGAGACAGACAGACAGACAGGGGTTATTTAACAGACAAACAGACAGGTGTTATTTAACAGGGAGACAGACAGACAGACAGGGGTTATTTAACAAACAAACAGACAGGTGTTATTTAACAGACAGACAGACAGACAGACAGACAGACAGACAGACAGACAGACAGACAGACAGACAGACAGACAGACAGACAGACAGGGGTTATTTAACAGGGAGACAGACAGACAGACAGGCAGGCAGACAGACAGGGGTTATTTAACAGACAAACAGACAGGTGTTATTTAACAGACAGACAGACAGACAGACAGACAGACAGACAGACAGACAGGCAGACAGACAGGGGTTATTTAACAGGGAGACAGACAGACAGACAGACAGACAGACAGACAGACAGACAGACAGGGGTTATTTAACAGGGAGACAGACAGACAGGGGTTATATAACAGACAGACAGACAGACAGACAGACAGACAGACAGACAGACAGACAGACAGACAGACAGACAGACAGACAGACAGACAGACAGACAGGGGTTATTTAAAGGGGTACATGTTCTCTCAGGGTTGGCAGAAACATCTCCTCGTATCCAGACATAATACAGAGTCAATAAGAAGAGTTCAAACATAGGTCTGTCAGCTCTCAGCAGCCAATCAAACAGCCTCTAGGTGTTTGTCACAGGAACTCTACATGGCTTAATACAACACCTGTCAGCAGCTTGTCTCCAGGTGAATTTGGCTGTAAATCAGGACCTGTTTTGTTATTAATAATCTTGTACTGCAGTGGGATAAATCAGGGGTCACAGTGTTTCTGGGTAAATCATGACCTGTTGTCTTAAACAAATCTACTTTGACACAACATATACACCTCACACACATGGTTATGGGCTTAAAGAGGGAAAAGGGGGGATAGCTAGTCAGTTTTACAACGGAATTCCTTTAACTGAAATGTGTCTTCCTCATTTAACCCTCTGAATCAGAGAGGTGCGGGGGGGCTGCCTCGACATCCACGTCTTCGGCGCCCGGGGAACTGTCTTTTATAGAGTTAAAATGTATTACGTGTTGAGTTTGCATCCCAATATTACACTTTATATACATCACAGACGACTGAAATATAATTAAACCGTTTGACATAGAAACACCAGATTTTCGGACAGTAAAAATTAAATAAAAAATTAATAAAAATAAAATATGATTAACATTCCACCCATGGGGCCGCTGGGTCATTTGACTGCAGGAAAGAGAGTTTGTATTTATTTCCATGCGAGCCCAGTTGCCACAGTGTGGTATGGAATCAGATAGACAGATAGGTAAATGACTGCCTCAGGTATAGAGGTAGTAGGACTGGTAGAGGTAAGGCCAATGGGGAAGATACACTGAGACAATGGCACTGTTCATCACACACACACGCACGCACGCACGCACGCACGCACGCACGCACGCACGCACGCACGCACGCACGCACGCACGCACGCACGCACGCACACACACACACACACACACACACACACACACACACACACACACACACACACACACACACACACACACACACACACACACACACACACACACACACACACACACACACACACACACACACACACACACACACACACACACACACGTACATACATACATACATACGCATGAATGCACACACTGGATGACGTGCAACGGAAAATATGAAAATGAGGCACTCAGTCTCCAACCAGTGTCAGAGCTGCTGTATGTGCTGAGTATAAGACGTGGTGTGTTTCAGCGGTGTCCTGGTGTCTATTCTTCTAGGATCCGTTTTGATCCTGAGACGGACACCTTTCATTAAGGACTGAGAAGATGGTGTGTTTCAGCGGTGTCCTGGTGTCTATTCTTCTAGGATCGGTTTTGATCCTGTGACAGACACCTTTCATTAAGGACTGAGAAGATGGTGCAGACGGCTGTTACCCACTGTTTCTACGCTGCTCGGACCTGGTGACAGACAGAGAGAGAGAGAGAGACAAAGAGAGACAGAGAGAAAGGAAAGAGACAGAGAGACAGAGAGACGGAGAGAAAGCAGAGGGAAACGGAGAGAAAGGAGAGAGAAACGGAGAGAGACAGAGACAGAGACAGAGAGAAAGGAGAGAGAGACAGAGAGAGAAATACAGAGACAGAGACAGAGACAGAGACAGAGAGAAAGGAGAGAGAAAGGAGAGAGAGACAGAGAGAGAAATACAGAGACAGAGACAGAGAGAAAGGAGAGAGAAAGGAGAGAGAGACAGAGACAGAGAGAAAGGAGAGAGAGAGACAGAGAGGAAGGAGAGAGACAGAGAACAGGTAGAGAGAGAGAGACAGAGAACAGGGAGAGAGAGAGAGAGAGAGACAGAGAGGAAGGAGAGAGACAGAGAACAGGTAGAGAGAGAGACAGAGAACAGGGAGAGAGAATAGATCAGAGATAGAATAGAACAGAGGAGCGGCTGTGTGAACCTTCATATGGAGTCTACAACAGAGGGAGGAGGAGGAGGAAGAGGAGGAGGAGGAGGAGGGCTGAGGGAGCTGGTTCGAAAGTGGTTTACAGAGACCCAGGCCCCTCTCATTCTCCTCCATGACGGAAACTTTCCCGGCTGGTTCCAAGGCTTCACCGCCAGAAAGTAAGTGCTGCAAAACACCTCCAAGGATGTTACTGTACAGAATGAGGAACCGGGACGACACAGGACAGCAGTGGGAATACAGACAGACAGACAGACAGACAGACAGACAGACAGACAGACAGACAGACAGACAGACAGACAGACAGACAGACAGACAGACAGACAGACAGACAGACAGACAGACAGACAGACAGACAGACATCTCAGTGTAACGTTCAGCAGATCAGATCTCTGTTGTTGGAGGTATTCTGAAGGTCTGAAAGCAAATGAAGTTCTCTGTCTACTAACTGTAACATAGTCGTTGGTGCCTCGTTGTTCATTGAATATAGTAATACATTATAGTGTAGATTCAAACCACAGCCTCTGAAACAGGAAGAATGATCCTTTTTAGGCTGTTTTTATCTCAAGTAATTGTCATTTGTCAGTGAATAATGGGTATAAACGTGAGAGGTGCAAGAGAGAAACTAGGTTTCCATCCAATTGGCGACAGATTTTCATGTGAATATTTTTTTAAATCAGAATAAAGACATTTTCCCCCACCAGAGCCATCCATTTAACTTGTTGTAGATAGAATGCTGTAATGCGTAATGATTCCCATGTACCGAATACAAAATACAAGTTAAACGGGTTTACATCACATTATGGGGCGGGAGGTAGACTAGTGGTTACACCGTTGGGCCCGAAACCGAAAGGGTTGCTAGATCAAATCCCCGAGCTGACGAGGTAAAACTCTGTCGTTCTGTCCCTGAACAAGGCAGTTAACCCACTAGGCCGTCATTGTAAATAAGAATGTTTTTAACTGACTTGCCTAGTTAAATAAATATAAAATGATCAACTCTACTGATTTTCTCACACAACAAAAAGTGTCCCGCTCTGGTATTGCCATGTGCTGTTGTCTGGAACGCACGTATCACCTACAGGATGAGATCATTATTATTAACAAAAGCAGCCAAGCATCGATCATCACATCACCTGAATAAGACCGGCGATATTTATTGGAAAGGAGCATCGAGCTCATCACGTGCACTTTGACCCCCCTGTGAAGCTCATCACGTGCACTTTGACCCCCCTGTGAAGCTCATCACCGTGCACTTTGACCCCCCTGTGAAGCTCATCACCGTGCACTTTGACCCCCCTGTGAAGCTCATCACCGTGCACTTTGACCCCCCTGTGAAGTTCATCATCACGCCACCTGAATAAGACCGTGGATATTTATTGGAAAGGAGCATCGATCATCACGTCACCAGAATGAGACCGTGGATATTTATTGGAAAGGAGCATCGAGCTCATCACCGTGCACTTTGACCCCCTGTGAAGCTCATCACCATGCACTTTGACCCCCCTGTGAAGTTCATCATCGTGTATTTCATCTGTAGCCTCATAAACTTTCCCAAACGAGTCGTAGTGGGAGGACCACACGACATGTCATCGCGTGACTCCCCAAGTTAACTTCCATACGATGGTTGTTATATCAATATCTACGCATAAAAGGCATTTCCACCAACATTTCTCGTATAAATTATTTTACTCACACAAAAAAAAGATCCCACGTTGTCAAGAGTATTTTGTTTTGTCAAAATTTAGAAATTTCACCAAAACTTTTTCTGTTTTTCATCAGGCCTGTCATGGATTTTATCTGACACAGACTTTACTGGCATAAAAAGGTTGGATGTAAACCTGTTTAGAGAGCGAGAGAGATGAAGAGGGAGAGAGAGAATGAGGGAGAGAGAGGGAAATAGATAAAGAGAGAGAGAGAGAGAAAAAGAGAGAGGGAGAAAGAGGCTGAGAGAGATAAAGAGATAAAGAGGGAGAGAGAGAGAGAGAGAGACAGAGAGAGATAAAGAGGGAGAGAGAGATAAAGAGGGAGAGAGAGAGAGAGAGACAGAGAGAGAGACAGAGAGAGAGATAAAGAGGGAGAAAGGGAGAGAGAGAGAAAGATAAAGAGGGAGAGAGGAGGGTAAACAACATGTAACGATGTGCTATACAGTATATTAAAGCTAATTTCCCTGTGAAATCAGTGACAGCGTATTTTGTCCTTTACTTCCTCCCCTTTCTGTCAGGGAAGCAGAGGATCAGCTGAGAGAAAAGCCTCTGGGATGTTTTCTCATCAGACTCAGTGACAAAGCCGTCGGATACATCCTCTCATACAAGTGATTCCTAGTACCGGTTTGGTTACCTAAGACACCTCATAACAAAACATTCAAATATAATTTAATTCCTTTAAAAACTAAATGTGCAGCATAGCCTACAGCGGGTTGGGAAAGGTTTTAAAGATTGCAATTGATTGTGTTTTTTTTTTTTACAGAAGGTAATGTTCAATAGAAGGAATAAACCGGAAGTCTATTTAGATTGTTCACACACAATTACACCAAAAACTAGATTTGTAGTCAGTATTGTATCTTCTCATGCCGTCACATCTCACTTCACTAACCCTGTATTCTTCCTCAGAGGACAAGACCGCTGCCGCCATTTTGTGATCAACCAGGACCAAGCTGGGCTGTTCATTATCTCCGGGGACGACCGGCCTCACCACAGCCTCTCAGAACTGATCGAGCATTACAGAGTCCATCCCATCCAGCCCTTTGGAGAGTCCCTCACCTCTACGTACTGTTGTCAGGTAGGAGAACCAATAACATTACAGAGTCCCTCACCTCTACGTACTGTTGTCAGGTAGGAGAACCAATAACATTACAGAGTCCCTCACCTCTACGTACTGTTGTCAGGTAGGAGAACCAATAACATTACAGAGTTCCTCACCTCTACGTACTGTTGTCAGGTAGGAGAACCAATAACATTACAGAGTCCCTCACCTCTACGTACTGTTGTCAGGTAGGAGAACCAATAACATTACAGAGTCCCTCACCTCTACGTACTGTTGTCAGGTAGGAGAACCAATAACATTACAGAGTCCCTCACCTCTACGTACTGTTGTCAGGTAGGAGAACCAATAACATTACAGAGTTCCTCACCTCTACGTACTGTTGTCAGGTAGGAGAACCAATAACATTACAGAGTCCCTCACCTCTACGTACTGTTGTCAGGTAGGAGAACCAATAACATTACAGAGTCCGTCACCTCTACGTACTGTTGTCAGGTAGGAGAACCAATAACATTACAGAGTCCCTCACCTCTACGTACTGTTGTCAGGTAGGAGAACCAATAACATTACAGAGTCCCTCACCTCTACGTACTGTTGTCAGGTAGGAGAACCAATAACATTACAGAGTCCCTCACCTCTACATACTGTTGTTAGGTAGGAGAACCAATAACATTACAGAGTCCCTCACCTCTACGTACTGTTGTCAGGTAGGAGAACCAATAACATTACAGAGTCCCTCACCTCTACGTACTGTTGTCAGGTAGGAGAACCAATAACATTACAGAGTCCCTCACCTCTACGTACTGTTGTCAGGTAGGAGAACCAATAACATTACAGAGTCCCTCACCTCTACGTACTGTTGTCAGGTAGGAGAACCAATAACATTACAGAGTCCCTCACCTCTACGTACTGTTGTCAGGTAGGAGAACCAATAACATTACAGAGTCCCTCACCTCTACGTACTGTTGTCAGGTAGGAGAACCAATAACACTACAGAGTCCCTCACCTCTACGTACTGTTGTCAGGTAGGAGAACCAATAACATTACAGAGTCCCTCACCTCTACGTACTGTTGTCAGGTAGGAGAACCAATAACATTACAGAGTCCCTCACCTCTACGTACTGTTGTCAGGTAGGAGAACCAATAACATTACAGAGTCCCTCACCTCTACGTACTGTTGTCAGGTAGGAGAACCAATAACCTTACAGAGTCCCTCACCTCTACGTACTGTTGTCAGGTAGAGGAACCAATAACATTACAGAGTCCCTCACCTCTACGTACTGTTGTCAGGTAGGAGAACCAATAACATTACAGAGTCCCTCACCTCTACGTACTGTTGTCAGGTAGGAGAACCAATAACATTACAGAGTCCCTCACCTCTACGTACTGTTGTCAGGTAGGAGAACCAATAACATTACAGAGTCCCTCACCTCTACGTACTGTTGTCAGGTAGGAGAACCAATAACATTACAGAGTCCCTCACCTCTACGTACTGTTGTCAGGTAGGGGAACCAATAACATTACAGAGTCACTCACCTCTACGTACTGTTGTCAGGTAGGAGAACCAATAACATTACAGAGTCACTCACCTCTACGTACTGTTGTCAGGTAGGAGAACCAATAACATTACAGAGTCCCTCACCTCTACGTACTGTTGTCAGGTAGGAGAACCAATAATATTACAGAGTCCCTCACCTCTACGTACTGTTGTCAGGTAGGAGAACCAATAACTTTACAGAGTCCCTCACCTCTACGTACTGTTGTCAGGTAGGAGAACCAATAACATTACAGAGTCCCTCACCTCTACGTACTGTTGTCAGGTAGGAGAACCAATACCATTACAGAGTCCCTCACCTCTACGTACTGTTGTCAGGTAGAGGAACCAATAACATTACAGAGTCCCTCACCTCTACGTACTGTTGTCAGGTAGAGGAACCAATAACATTACAGAGTCCCTCACCTCTACGTACCGTTGTCAGGTAGGAGAACCAATAACATTACAGAGTCCCTCACCTCTACGTACCGTTGTCAGGTAGAGGAACCAATAACATTACAGAGTCCCTCACCTCTACGTAATGTTGTCAGGTAGGAGAACCAATAACATTACAGAGTCCCTCACCTCTACGTACTGTTGTCAGGCAGGAGAACCAATAACATTACAGAGTCCCTCACCTCTACGTACTGTTGTCAGGTAGAGGAACCAATAACATTACAGAGTCCCTCACCTCTACGTACTGTTGTCAGGTAGAGGAACCAATAACATTACAGAGTCCCTCACCTCTACGTACTGTTGTCAGGTAGGAGAACCAATAACATTACAGAGTCCCTCACCTCTACGTACTGTTGTCAGGTAGGAGAACCAATACCATTACAGAGTCCCTCACCTCTACGTACTGTTGTCAGGTAGAGGAACCAATAACATTACAGAGTCCCTCACCTCTACGTACTGTTGTCAGGTAGAGGAACCAATAACATTACAGAGTCCCTCACCTCTACGTACCGTTGTCAGGTAGGAGAACCAATAACATTACAGAGTCCCTCACCTCTACGTACCGTTGTCAGGTAGAGGAACCAATAACATTACAGAGTCCCTCACCTCTACGTACTGTTGTCAGGTAGGAGAACCAATAACATTACAGAGTCCCTCACCTCTACGTACTGTTGTCAGGTAGGAGAACCAATAACATTACAGAGTCCCTCACCTCTACGTAATGTTGTCAGGTAGGAGAACCAATAACATTACAGAGTCCCTCACCTCTACGTACTGTTGTCAGGCAGGAGAACCAATAACATTACAGAGTCCCTCACCTCTACGTACTGTTGTCAGGTAGAGGAACCAATAACATTACAGAGTCCCTCACCTCTACGTACTGTTGTCAGGTAGAGGAACCAATAACATTACAGAGTCCCTCACCTCTACGTACTGTTGTCAGGTAGGAGAACCAATAACATTACAGAGTCCCTCACCTCTACGTACTGTTGTCAGGTAGGAGAACCAATAACATTACAGAGTCCCTCACCTCTACGTACTGTTGTCAGGTAGGAGAACCAATAACATTACAGAGTCCCTCACCTCTACGTACTGTTGTCAGGTAGGAGAACCAATAACATTACAGAGTCCCTCACCTCTACGTACTGTTGTCAGATAGGAGAACCAATAACATTACAGAGTCCCTCACCTCTACGTACTGTTGTCAGGTAGGAGAACCAATAACATTACAGAGTCCCTCACCTCTACGTACTGTTGTCAGGTAGGAGAACCAATAACATTACAGAGTCCCTCACCTCTACGTACTGTTGTCAGGTAGGAGAACCAATAACATTACAGAGTCCCTCACCTCTACGTACTGTTGTCAGGTAGGAGAACCAATAACATTACAGAGTCAGTCCCTCACAGTTGGGAAAACGTTGGTTAAAATGTAACCTTGTCTGATAGAGTGCCCATCTGTGGTCTGTGTTTAGTCAAGCAGGACAGCTGTATGATGTGTTGTGGTCTATCTGTGGTCTGTGTTGTATCTTCTCGTGCCATCGCAGTCTATCTGTGTTGTCTTCTCATACCATCGCAGTCTATCTGTGTTCTGTCTTCTCATGCCATCGCAGTCTATCTGTGTTCTGTCTTCTCATGCCATTGCAATCTATCTGTGTTCTGTCTTCTCATGCCATCGCAGTCTATCTGTGTTCTGTCTTCTCATGCCATCGCAGTCTATCTGTGTTGTGTGTTTAGTCAAGCAGGACAGCTGTATGATGTGGTGTGGTCTATCTGTGTTCTGTGTTTAGTCAAGCTCAGGAGAGCTGTATGATGTGTTGTGGTCTATCTGTGTTCTGTGTTTAGTCAAGCTCAGGAGAGCTGTATGATGTGGTGCAGTTCGAGGCCAAAGAGAAGACCGGTGGGATCAGTGTCCGAGCCCTGAGAAGTTACTGGGACCAGCAGAACAAACAGAAGAATGACCAACACCAACAGAATGACCATCAAAAGGACCATCACAATGACCCACGGAATGACCCACGGAATGACCCACAGAATGACCCACGGAATGACCCACGGAATGACCCACGGAATGACCCACGGAATGACCCACGGAATGACCCACGGAATGACCCACGGAATGACCCACGGAATGACCCCCGGAATGACCCCCGGAATGAGCAGCACCAATGGAATGACCTGCCGCCAACTAGGCAGCCCCCTGCAGTGCCACCCGTGCTGCCACCCAAAACCAACAACAGGAAGTTGACATCAACAGTATCCATTGGCAGGAAGTCCCTCCCACAGGTACAGTAGGCTAGCCGCTACGGTGGCTGAAGTCAGGTGATAAGCGGTGATGTACTGACCTGACAGGGTCATGACCCCGTGGTGTAGAAAACATTTCCTGTGGTATTAGTTCATCTTCAGGTGATCTTTAACCTCAGCACATTTCATACAGAAATATTGTGTGATTAAAACCCAATGTATATTCTGTGTTCTGTCTTTAGCAAGCAGTACCTCCAGTACCAAGGCGAGGCCCACCTCTGACCCACTCTCTGAGTGGAACCTTGTCTGACAAGAGCACGTCTCAAATCCAATACGCAAAAATACACCATGATCAAACCAAGATCCCATCTCACGGTCAAATCCAATACGCTGAAATACACCATGATCAAACCAAGACTACATCTCACGGTCAAACCCAATACGCTGAAATACACCATGATCAAACCAAGACTACATCTCACGGTCAAATCCAATACGCAGAAATACACCATGATCAAACCAAGACTACATCTCACGGTCAAATCCAATACGCTGAGATACACCATGATCAAACCAAGACTACATCTCACGGTCAAACCCAATACGCTGAGATACACCATGATCAAACCAAGATCACATCTCACGGTCAAACCCAATACGCTGAGATACACCATGATCAAATCAAGACTACATCTCACGGTCAAACCCAATACGCAGAAATACATACTAACCAGAACAAAGTGGAGAGACTGGCCAGTACTGGGAATCTGAACCAGAGGAGAAGCACCGGCCCCTGGTCCTGCAATAACACCTCCACAGCAGCAGGAGGAGTCATGTACTCTGAGCTGACCCTGGCAGATGGATGGAGCCGCTCTCTACCGCGCCTGGACGACACCACGGAGGAGGAGGAGGAGGAGGAGGAGGAGGGGGAGGAGGAGGAGGAGGAGGAGGGGGAGGAGGAGGGGTACTCCAACAGGACAACCATCCCCTGCTTCCCCCACACCTCTCACTCCCCTAATCCCCCCAAGAGGGTCACCTGCCACGCCTACTCTCTTCAGGACCCCAGGGAAAACCCCCGGCCACGGATCCACGGTGGACCACACAGCCTGGATCAGCTGAGCACCAACCCACTGTACCAGGCCTCTGTCGGGCTTGGTGAGAGCCAGGACACCCCCTGGAAGGGACCACAGAAGCAGAGAGAATGGGACCGTGGCAGGAGCCCTAACCCCCAGAACCAGAATCCCCAGCAGGAGGAGAGTATGTATGCAGAGGTTCCAGAGGGGCCGTCTCTTCCCCGTCATCTGATTACAGACAACACCTATGAGCAGATCCCAGGGGACGGTGGCCTGAAGGGGACACAAAGCACCGCCACAGACCAGGAGGGAAACACCTATGAGCAGATCCCAGGGAACGGTGGCCCGAAGGGGACACAAAGCACCGCCACAGACCAGGAGGGAAACACCTATGAGATGCTGGAGGACCTGAAGTCCAAGGAGTCTACTTGGGGCAAGAAGGTAAAGAACTACTGAAATACTCCTTGAGTATCTAGATAAACAAAATGATCATCACGATGTTATGAAAATGAAATGATTCTTACATAAATACATACAGTCCAGGTAACCGGCAAAATAAAGGAAACACTGGAGTAAATGAGGGATACAAAGTGTATTGAAAGCAGCAGGTGCTTCCACACAGGTGTGGTTCCTGAGTTAATTAAGCAATTAACATCCCATCATGCTTAGGGTCATGTATAAAAATGCCCAGTTGTCCGTTAGTTTGGTTACCATGGATAGAAGGAGAGATCTCAGTGACTCTCAAAAAAGGAGCATAAGGGGTTTAAAGGTGTGTGTGTGTGTGTGTGTGTGTGTGTGTGTGTGTGTGTGTGTGTGTGTGTGTGTGTCAGTCACCAGATCTCAACCCAATTGAACACTTATGGGAGATTTTGGAGTGGTGCCTGAGACAGCGTTTTCCACCACCATCAACAAAACACCAAATGATGGAATTTCTCGTGGAAGAATGGTGTCTCATCCCTCCAATAGAGAGTTCCAGACTCCTGTAGAATCTATTCCAAGGTGTATTGAAGCCATTCTGGCAGCCCGCAGCCCGCAGCCCCCAGCCCCCAGCCCCCAGCCCGTGTAACGGATGTGAAATGGCTAGCTAGTTAGCGGGTACGCGCTACTAGCATTTCAATCAGTTACGTCACTTGCTCTGAGACTTAAGTAGGGTTGCCCCTTGCTCTGCAAGGGCCGCGGCTTTTGTGGAGCGATGGGTAACGACGCTTCGTGGGTGTCAGTTGTTGATGTGTGCAGAGGGTCCCTGGTTCGCGCCCGTGTCGGGGCGAGGGGACGACGTAAAGTTATACTGTTACACCCGCAGCCCCTAGCCCTCAGCCCGCAGCCCCCAGCCCCCAACCCGCAGCCCCCAGCCCTCAGCCCCCAGCCCCCAGCCCGCAGCCCTCAGCCCCCAGCCCCCAGCCCTCAGCCCCAGCCCGCAGCCCGCAGCCCTCAGCCCTCAGCCCCCAGCCCGCAGCCCTCAGCCCCCAGCCCTCAGCCCCCAGCCCCCAGGCCGCAGCCCCCAGCCCTCAGCCCTCAGCCCTCAGCCCCCAGCCCCCAGCCCGCAGCCCCCAGCCCGCAGCCCCCAGCCCGCAGCCCTCAGCCCCCAGCCCCCAGCCCGCAGCCCCCAACCCGCAGCCCCCAGCCCGCAGCCCGCAGCCCCCAGCCCACAGCCCGCAGCCCTCAGCCCCCAACCCTCAGCCCCCAGCCCGCAGCCCCCAGCCCCCAACCCACAGCCCCCAGCCCTCAGCCCGCAGCCCCCAGCCCCCAGCCCGCAGCCCTCAGCCCCCAGCCCGCAGCCCCCAGCCCTCAAGCCCCAGCCCCCAACCCGCAGCCCTCAGCCCCCAGCCCTCAGCCCGCAGCCCCCAACCCTCAGCCCCCAGCCCGCAGCCCCCAGCCCCCAGCCCGCAGCCCTCAGCCCCCAGCCCCCTTCCCGCAGCCCCCAGCCCTCTTCCCCCTTCCCCCAGCCCCCTTCCCCCTTCCCGCAGCCCGCAGCCCTCAGCCCCCAGCCCGCAGCCCCCAGCCCCCTTCCCACAGCCCCCAGCCCCCAGCCCCCTTCCCGCAGCCCCCAGCCCCCTTCCCCCAGCCCCCTTCCCCCTTCCCCCTTCCCGCAGCCCGCAGCCCCCAGCCCCCAGCCCTCAACCCCAGCCCCTAGCCCTCAGCCCCCAGCCCCCAGCCCGCAGCCCCCAGCCCCCAGCCCGCAGCCCCCAGCCCCCAGCCCGCAGCCCCCAGGCCGCAGCCCGCAGCCCCCAGGCCGCAGCCCGCAGCCCCCAGCCCCCAGCCCGCAGCCCTCAGCCCTCAGCCCCCAGCCCTCAGCCCTCAGCCCCCAGCCCCCAGCCCCCAGCCCGCAGCCCCCAGCCCTCAGCCCCCAGCCCCCAGCCCGCAGCCCCCAGCCCTCAGCCCCCAGCCCCCAGCCCGCAGCCCTCAGCCCCCAGCCCCCAGCCCTCAGCCCTCAGCCCTCAGCCCGCAGCCCCCAGCCCCCAGCCCGCAGCCCCCAGCCCCCAGCCCCCAGCCCGCAGCCCCCAGCCCCCAGCCCCCAGCCCGCAGCCCCCAGCCCCCAGCCCTCAGCCCTCAGCCCTCAGCCCTCAGCCCCCAGCCCGCAGCCCGCAGCCCGCTCTATTGGGGCACTTTATGTTGGTGCTTCTTATATTTTGGCAGTAACCTGAAAATACTGACTGTATATACTGTATATATATACAACTTTGGACTGGTACTATATAGAACACTTTGGACTGGTACATATATATATATATAGTACCAGTCCAACGTTTGGACCCACCTACTCATTCAAGGGTTTTTCTTTATTTTTACTATTTTCTACATTGTAGAATAATAGTGAAGACCTCAACATTCTGAAATAACACATATGGAATCATGTTGTAACCAAAAAAAAGTGTTTAACAAATCAAAATATATTTTAGATTTGATATTCTTCAAAGTAGCCACCTGTGTAGCTGGTGTAGAGAAGTCAGGTGCAGGACAGAAGATATGAGTAATCAACGTAATTTACTCAAATAATCACAAATACAACGCAAAAATACGAGCCCACAATAACAGACCGTATTAAAAACAAACAATCACTCACAAACAAACATGGGGGAACAGAGGGTTAAATAATGAACAAGTAATTGGGGGAATGAAACCAGGTGTGTAAGACAAGGACAAAACAAATGGAAAATGAAAAGTGGATCGGCGATGGCTAGAAGGCCGGTGACGTCGACCGCCGAACGAACAAGGAGAGGGACCGACTTCGGCGGAAGTCGTGACACCACCCTTTGCCTTAATGACAACTTTGCACACTCTTGACATTCTCTCAACCAGCTTCATGAGGTAGTCACCTGGAATGCATTTCAATTAACAGGTGTGCCTTGTTGAAAGTTAATTTGTGGACTTTCTTTCCTTCTTAATGTGTTTGAGCCAATCAGTTGTGTTGTAACAAGGTAGGGGTGGTAAACAGAAGATAGTCTTATTTCGTAAAAGACCAAGTCAATATTATGACAAGGACAGCTCAAATAAGCAAAGAGAAACGACAGCCCATCATTACTTTAAGACATGAAGGTCAGTCAGTCAGGAAAATGTAACGTTTCTTCAAGTGCAGTTCCAAAACCCATCAAGCGCTATGATGAAACTGGCTCTCATGAGGACCGCCACAGGACAGGAAGACCCAGAGTTACCTCTGCTGCAGAGGATAAGTTCATCAGAGTTAACTGCCTCAGATTGCAGCCCAAATAAATGCTTCAAATCAAATTTTATTGGTCACATACACGTGTTTAGCAGATGTTATTGCGGGTGTAGCGAAATGCTTGTGTTTCTAGCTCCCAACAGTGCAGTAATATCTAACAAGTAATATCTAACAATTTCACAACATATAGCCAATACAGAAAAATCTAAGTAGAGGAATGGAATTAAGAATATATAAATATATGGACGAGCGACGTCAAAGCGGCATAGACTAAGATACAGTAGAATAGAGTTGAAGTAACAGACACATCTCAACATCAACTGTTCAGAGGAGACTGTGTGAATCAGGCCTTCATGGTCGATTTGCTGCAGGAAACCAATAATAAGAAGAGACTTGCTTGGGCCAAGAAAACACAGGCAATGGACATTAGACCGGTGGAAATCTGTCCTTTGTTCTGATGAGTCCAAATTTGAGATTTTTGGTTTCAACTGCCGTGTCTTTGTGAGACGCTGAGTAGGTGAACGGATGATCTCCGCATGTGTGGTTCCCACCGTGAAGCATGGAGGAGGAGGTGTGATGGTGAGGGGGTGCTTTGCTGGTGACACTGTCGGTGATTTATTTAGAATTCAAGGCACACTTAACCAGTATGGCTACCACAGTATTCTGCAGCAATACGCCATCTCATATGGTTTGCGCTTAGTGGGACTATCATTTGTTTTTCAACAGGACAATGACCCAACACAACTCCAGGCTGTGTAAGAGCTACTTGACCAAGAAGAAGAGTGGTGGAGTGCTGCATCAGATGACCTGGCCTCCACAATCACCCGACTTCAACCCAAATTAGATTGTTTGGGATGAGTTGGACCGCAGAGTGAAGGAAAATCAGCCAACAAGTGTTCAGCATATGTGGGAACTCCTTCAAGACTGTTGAAAAAGCATTCCTCATGAAGCTGGTTGAGAGAATGCCAAGAGTGTGCAAATGTGTCAGCAAGGCAAAGGGTGGCTACTTTGAAGAATCTCAAATATAATATTTGTTTAACACTTTTTTGGTTACTACATGATTCCATATGTGTTATTTCATAGTTTTGATGTCTTCACTATTATTCTACAATGTAGAAAATATTAAAAATAAAGATAAACCGTTGAATGAGCAGGTGTGTCCAACCTTTTGACTGGTACTGTATATATATATATATATATATATCCGCACTGTATATGATAAAATATATTCTATTGATTCTGTTGCTATGCAGAATATCACATGGAGAAAATTATTCCCTGAATACAAGAAGAAATAGCAGCAGCATGCAGATTCAGCAACAAACCAACCAGCACCCTGCAGATTCAGCAACAAACCAACCAGCACCCTGCAGATTCAGCAACAAACCAACCAGCACCCTGCAGATTCAGCAACAAACCAACCAGCACCATGCAGATTCAGCAACAAACCAACCAGCACCATGCAGATTCAGCAACAAACCAACCAGCACCCTGCAGATTCAGCAACAAACCAACCAGCACCCTGCAGATTCAGCAACAAACCAACCAGCACCCTGCAGATTCAGCAACAAACCAACCAGCACCATGCAGATTCAGCAACAAACCAACCAGGACCCTGCAGATACTATTTAGGAAATGTGTGGACTTGCGTTATCTCTGTGTTAAATGTGTTTTATTAGCAAATATAAATTAAATGTATTTTCCCTTATCTCCACATTGATTGTCCTTGGAAATTGAAACTCAAGCTGTCTTGAGCAGAGAGAGAGAGAGAGAGAGAGAGAGAGAGAGAGAGAGCGCGAGAGAGCGAGAGAGAGAGAGAGAGAGAGAGAGAGAGAGAGAGAGAGAGAGAGAGAGAGAGAGAGAGAGAGAGAGAGAGAGAGAGAGAGAGAGAGAGAGAGAGAGAGAGAGAGAGAGAGAGAGAGAGAGAGAGAGAGAGAGCGAGAGCGAGAGCGAGAGCGAGAGAGAGAAACTAGTGGGGCTATACACTGAGTGTACAAAACAGTATTTAGTTGCACCCCCTTATGGCCCTCAGAACAGCCTCAATTCATCGGGTCATGGACTCTACAAGGTGTTGAAAGCGTTCCACAGGGATGCTGGCCCATGTTGATTCCAATGCTTCCCACAGTTGTGTCAAAGTTGGCTGGATGTCCTTTGGGTGGTGGACCATTCTTGATACACACAGGAAACTATTGAGCGTGAAAAACACAGCATCGTTGCTGGTCTTGACACACTCAAACTGGTGCGCCTGACACATACTACCATACCCCCTTCTTTTGTCTTGCCCATTCACCCTCTGAATGGCACACATACACAATCCATGTCTCAATTGTGTCAAAGCTTAAAAATCCTTCTTTAATCTGTCTCCCCCCCCCTTCATCTAAGACGGACTGTTGTGGATTTAACAAGTGACATCAAAAAGGGATCATAGCTTTCACCTGGATTCACCTGGTCAGTCTATGTCACAGTAGTATCTATGGAGGGTCTATGGAGGGTCTATGGAAGGTCTATGGAAGGTCTATGGAGGGTCTATGGAGGGTCTATGGAAGGTCTATGGAGGGTCTATGGAGGGTCTATGGAAGGTCTATGGAGGGTCTATGGAGGGTCTATGGAAGGTCTATGGAGGGTCTATGGAAGGTCTATGGAGGGTCTATGGAGGGTCTATGGAGGGTCTATGGAAGGTCTATGGAGGGTCTATGGAGGGTCTATGGAAGGTCTATGGAGGGTCTATGGAGGGTCTATGGAAGGTCTATGGAGGGTTTATGGAGGGTCTATAAAGGGTATATGGAGGGTTTAGGGAGGGATGCCTGGTACAGTAAAGACACATAAACCTCAGTGAGAGAGTTCAGATGTTAGACTGTACTGTATAATACTACTTCCTCTTTATGGAACCTCTCTGTACTCTATAATACTACTTCCTGTTTATGGAACCTCTCTGTACTGTATAATACTACTTCCTGTTTATGGAAGCTCTCTGTACTGTATAATACTACTTCCTGTTTATGGAACCTCTCTGTACTGTATAATACTACTTCCTGTTTATGGAACCCCTCTGTACTGTATAATACTACTTCCTGTTTATGGAACCTGTATGTAATGTATAATACTACTTCCTGTTTATGGAACCCCTCTGTACTGTATAATACTACTTCCTGTTAATGGAACCCCTATGTACTGTATAATACTACTTCCTGTTTATGGAACCTCTCTGTACTGTATAATACTACTTCCTCTTTATGGAACCCCTCTGTACTGTATAATACTACTTCCTTTTTATGGGACCCCTCTGTATCATTTGACCCATTGGAATAGTAACACCACTTGAATTCTGATTAAAGTACCATACTCATAGCGAACATGCAACATGACATTATTCCCAGATGTTTTGATGTTGTCATGAAAATGATGTCTTTAATAAATGATTGTCATTTGGTTATGAAGCTAATGTCACAACAAGCCAGTCAGAACATGATGTACTGATGACGTCCCATGCCATATTTCACCCCACTGTTATTTGGTCAATCAGAAAACCAGACTTCAACTCATGCCAGATGTTGTCCGGTGCTGGGCCTTTAGGTCAGGCGCTGGGCCGTCAGGTCAGGCGTTGGGCCGTCAGGTCAGGCGCTGGGCCGTCAGGTCAGGTGTAATTGTGAGTTAACGGTTGTAGACATGGTTAAGTGGACTAGAGCTAATAGTGCTGGCTGGTCCCAGAGATAAATGTCAAGCAGAAATGACTGGACTTTATCTCAGCTCCACACCAACTGTTTAATGTGTTCCCATCCCAGCACTTAGAGCAGGCCGGGGAGAATGACTTCCTGCTGAACGGGGCTTCCCAGATGGCCCCCTATTCCCTATGTAGTGCACTACTTTATATCAGAGCCCTATGGCACCCTATTCCCTATGTAGTGCACTACTTTAGACCAGAGCCCAATGGCACCCTATTCCCTATATAGTGCACTACTTTAGACCAGAGCCCTATTCCCTATATAGTGCACTACTTTAGACCAGAGCCCTATTCCCTATATAGTGCACTACTTTATATCAGAGCCCTAAGGCACCCTATTCCCTATATAGTGCACTACTTTCGAACAGGACACATTGGGGTATGTCTTGTGAATAAAGTAGTGCACTATATAGGGAATAGGGTGCCATAGGGCTCTGATATAAAGTAGTGCACTATATAGGGAATAGGGTGCCATAGGGCTCTGATATAAAGTAGTGCACTATATAGGGAATAGGGTGCCATAGGGCTCTGATATAAAGTAGTGCACTACATAGGGAATAGGGTACCGTTTGGGGTTTAGCCGGGGTCTGGATCTGGACATCTGGATAACAGAGATCATAGTTTCACGAAGGTACTGCTCCATTTGATTCCATCTGCTTCTCTCTCTCTCTCTCTCTCTCTCTCTGAGAGCAGTGACTCAGATACAGTGGGACTGTTTAAACTGCTCCGTCAGCAGAACATGGAACAGCCCCCTTTTATACGGGGAAATACTGGACAGAGACAGCTGTCGTTTCAGTTAAACACCACTCCAGGGGTTAGGGAATACGACACCAGGAAGTGGTACCTGTATTATGGTGTGGTGATGTAACAGGACCAGGAAGTGGTACCTGTATTATGTTGTAGGGATGTAACAGGACCAGGAAGTGGTACCTGTATTATGTTGTGGTGATGAAACAGGACCAGGAAGTGGTACCTGTATTATGTTGTAGTGATGTAACAGGACCAGGAAGTGGTACCTGTATTATGTTGTAGTGATGTAACAGGACCAGGAAGTGGTACCTGTATTATGTTGTGGTGATGTAACAGGACTAGGAAGTGGTGCCTGTACTATGTTGTGGTGATGTAACAGGACAGGAAGTGGTACCTGTATTATGTTGTAGTGATGTAACAGGACCAGGAAGTGGTACCTGTATTATGTTGTGGTGATGTAACAGGACCAGGAAGTGGTACCTGTATTATGTTGTGGTGATGTAACAGGACCAGGAAGTGGTACCTGTATTATGTTGTGGTGATGTAACAGGACCAGGAAGTGGTACCTGCATTATGTTGTGGTGATGTAACAGGACCAGGAAGTGGTACCTGTATTATGTTGTGGTGATGTAACAGGACCAGGAAGTGGTACCTGTATTATGTTATGGTGATGTAACAGGACCAGGAAGTTGTACCTGCATTATGTTGTGGTGATGTAACAAGACCAGGAAGTGGTACCTGTATTATGTTGTAGTGATGTAACAGGACCAGGAAGTGGTGCCTGTATTATGTTGTGGTGATGTAACAGGACCAGGAAGTTGTGCCTGTATTATGTTGTAGTGATGTAACAGGACCAGGAAGTGGTACCTGTATTATGTTGTGGTGATGTAACAGGACCAGGAAGTGGTACCTGTATTATGTTGTAGTGATGTAACAGGACCAGGAAGTGGTGCCTGTATTATGTTGTGGTGATGTAACAGGACCAGGAGGTGGTACCTGTATTATGTTGTAGTGATGTAACAGGATCAGGAAGTGGTACCTGTATTATGTTGTGGTGATGTAACAGGACCAGGAAGTGGTACCTGTATTATGTTGTAGTGATGTAACAGGACCAGGAAGTGGTACCTGTATTATGTTGTAGTGATGTAACAGGACCAGGAAGTGGTACCTGTATTATGTTGTAGTGATGTAACAGGACCAGGAAGTGGTACCTGTATTATGTTGTAGTGATGTAACAGGACCAGGAAGTGGTACCTGTATTATGTTGTATTACTACCTTTACTAACAGGTATTGTGCCAATGTAAAACTTGCACAAGAAATTCAACCAATTTATTAATTACTACATTTAGCCAACATTAAATAATTAATCCAGAGATTCTTACCTTTGTCCTGATTCGGCAGTCTCGTCCAGAACATCATGGTATTTGTAGTTCTTTATGATAGCCACATTTGCAGCTAATTAGCGTTTCATTGTTGGGGGGGGGGGGGGGTTAAATACAGGCGAATATATTGATAAAAGTCACCTTGTCCGAGAGAAATTGGCACAGTCATCAAAACGTCAGGCCAGGGTAAAGCCTACACGAAGCACAGCCCTTATTTTAAATGTTGCTAAAAATCCCCTATGGGAAAAATGATTGGAACCATTTCCCTGTTTAATCGCTAGGTTTTCTATTATGGCCTGCAGACATGCTGTATATTCTCTAACCTCTCTGCTGTGTTTCTGCTCTGCTTCCTCCACTATGTTGAGATGGATAAAAGATTGGGCTTACACACACACACACACACACACACACACACACACACACACACACACACACACACACACACACACACACACACACACACACACACACACGCACACGCACACGCACACGCACACGCACACGCGCACACGCACACGCGCACACGCACACGCACACGCACAAACACCGCCAGTGGCGGAGAGGGGAAAACACTAATGGAGATTAAGGTTTTAAACAGTCAGTGTTGAAATCTGATTCCTCCCCCCCAGCAGTTCCTAGCCAGGCTGAGAGAGAGGGCTGACAGCAGTTATTGGCCAGGCTGAGAGAAAGGGCTGACAGTAGTTCTTGGCCAGGCTGAGAGAGAGGGCTGACAGCAGTTCTTGGCCAGGCTGAGAGAAAGGGCTGACAGCAGTTCTTGGCCAGGCTGAGAGAGAGGGCTGACAGCAGTTCTTGGCCAGGCTGAGAGAGAGGGCTGACAGCAGTTCTTGGCCAGGCTGAGAGAGAGGGCTGACAGCAGTTCTTGGCCAGGCTGAGAGAAAGGACTGACAGCAGTTCTTGGCCAGGCTGAGAGAGAGGGCTGACAGCAGTTCTTGGCCAGGCTGAGAGAGAGGGCTGACAGCAGTTCTTGGCCAGGCGAGAGAAAGGGCTGACAGCAGTTCTTGGCCAGGCTGAGAGAGAGGGCTGACAGCAGTTCTTGGCCAGGCTGAGAGAGAGGGCTGACAGCAGTTCTTGGCCAGGCTGAGAGAGAGGGCTGACAGCAGTTCCTAGCCAGGCTGAGAGATGGGGCTGACAGCAGTTCCTGGCCAGGCTGAGAGATAGGGCTGACAGCAGTTCCTAGCCAGGCTGAGAGAGAGGGTTGACAACAGTTCCTAGCCAGGCTGAGAGATATTACAACAGCCTTTAGGCACAACCCCCCCCCCCCCCCCCTCCCCCCACCCCTCTTATTCAATTTTGCCACAATTGGCCCTGTATGCACCTCTCTGCTTCTCTGTACCAGACCAGGATTCAAGTACTATTCAAATGTGATTATTTCTAATACATTACCTGGGCTTCGTTGAGCTTGTCTGTCACAATGGAACCAATAGAATATCCTGCAGAAGTCCTGACCCAGCCCATCTGGAACGTGATAATGGAACCAATAGAATATCCTGCAGAAGTCCTGACTCAGCCCATCTGGAACGTGATAATGGAACCAATAGAATATCCTGCAGAAGTCCTGACTCAGCCCATCTGCAACGTGATAATGGAACCAATAGAATATCCTGCAGAAGTCCTGACCCAGCCCATCTGCAACGTGATAATGGAACCAATAGAATATCCTGCAGAAGTCCTGACCCAGCCCATCTGCAACGTGATAATGGAACCAATAGAATATCCTGCAGAAGTCCTGACCCAGCCCATCTGGAACGTGATAATGGAACCAATAGAATATCCTGCAGAAGTCCTGACTCAGCCCATCTGCAACGTGATAATGGAACCAATAGAATATCCTGCTGAAGTCCTGACTCAGCCCATCTGCAACGTGATAATGGAACCAATAGAATATCCTGCAGAAGTCCTGACTCAGCCCATCTGCAACGTGATAATGGAACCAATAGAATATCCTGCAGAAGTCCTGACCCAGCCCATCTGGAACGTGATAATGGAACCAATAGAATATCCTGCAGAAGTCCTGACTCAGCCCATCTGCAACGTGATAATGGAACCAATAGAATATCCTGCTGAAGTCCTGACTCAGCCCATCTGCAACGTGATAATGGAACCAATAGAATATCCTGCAGAAGTCCTGACTCAGTCCATCTGGAACGTGATAATGGAACCAATAGAATATCCTGCAGAAGTCCTGACCCAGCCCATCTGCAACGTGATAATGGAACCAATAGAATATCCTGCAGAAGTCCTGACTCAGCCCATCTGCAACGTGATAATGGAACCAATAGAATATCCTGCAGAAGTCCTGACTCAGTCCATCTGGAACGTGATAATGGAACCAATAGAATATCCTGCAGAAGTCCTGACCCAGCCCATCTGCAACGTGATAATGGAACCAATAGAATATCCTGCAGAAGTCCTGACTCAGCCCATCTGCAACGTGATAATGGAACCAATAGAATATCCTGCAGAAGTCCTGACCCAGCCCATCTGGAACGTGCTAATGGCTAAAGTCAATGCTAAACGTATTAGAAAGATTTTAAAATAGCATGTAAACCCATATCTGCTCTGCGCCGGTCTCTGTTTGGCTAAGGTCCAGCGGAAGGAAGAGAGGCAGGGTAGGTCTATAACTCGCTGGTCAGACAGGCCTCTCGGACTGCATGTTCCCCTCCCTGGGCAGACGCAGCCTGCATGCACAGGTACGGAGAGGTTCCGGGACACTGTAATGAAAGTACTAAATAAAAAATGTGAAAGTTGAATGGGTCACCCGTCTTAAGGCCACAGTAGTTGGCTATGGAAACAGTGGCCACGGTGGGGTGTTGGACAGAGGCAGGGAGGAGGAGAAGGAGGGGAGGGATGATAGTTGTTAAAAGATGGAGTGTGACAAAACAGCGAGATGAGATGTAATATCTTACCCAAAATAAATAAGGAATGACTTACTAATTAATAGTAATCGTTGCGTTGTATCCAAATGATTTACCGTGAAGTAATATGCCTACTATTAGTGAGAAATATCACATGACTTCTGCTACATAAATACAACCAATAGAAGAGCTGTGAACCAGCAAATCCGCCATCTTGTTTACCCTTCATTTATCTATTTCTCAAAGGAGAGCCAATCCAGGATCCAGCTCTAGATGAGGTTTAATACAACAGCTCTAGATGAGGTTTAATACAACAGCTCTAGATGAGGTTTAATACAACAGCTCTAGATGAGGTTTAATACAACAGCTCTAGATGAGGTTTAATACAACGGCTCTAGATGAGGTTTAATGCAACAGCTCTAGATGAGGTTTAATACAACGGCTCTAGATGAGGTTTAATACAACGGCTCTAGATGAGGTTTAATACAACAGCTCTAGATGAGGTTTAGTACAACAGCTCTAGATGAGGTTTAGTACAACAGCTCTAGAGGAGGTTTAATACAACAGCTCTAGATGAGGTTTAATACAACAGCTCTAGATGAGGTTTAATACAACGGCTCTAGATGAGGTTTAATACAACGGCTCTAGATGAGGTTTAATACAACAGCTCTAGATGAGGTTTAATACAACAGCTCTAGATGAGGTTTAATACAACAGCTCTAGATGAGGTGTAATACAACAGCTCTAGATGAGGTGTAATACAACATCTCTAGATGAGGTTTAATACAACAGCTCTAGATGAGGTTTAATACAACGGCTCTAGATGAGGTTTAATACAACAGCTCTAGATGAGGTTTAATACAACAGCTCTAGATGAGGTTTAATACAACAGTTCCAGCAAACAGCTCCTCTGTCAAACATCCACATACACATTGTGGCCAGGTAGAATAGATCTTTCTCTAGTGGGATGTGAGATGGCCTGTGTTGAGTTGATTGATGAAGTTACAGTGTGTTGAGTTGAGGCCTGGCACAGATAAAGACAGACAACTGACAACAGCTTAGATACTGTGGGGAAGTCATGAAGAAATAAATAGAAGCTCCTCTCTTTACTAAAGAGACTCAGTCATAGAGGACAGGACATAGAGAGGACAGGACATAGAGGACAGGACATAGAGAGGACAGGACACAGAGAGGACAGGACATAGAGAGGACAGGACATAGAGAGGACATGAGACAGAGAGGACAGGACACAGAGAGGACAGGACATAGAGAGGACAGGACATAGAGAGGACAGGACACAGAGAGGACAGGACACAGAGAGGACAGGACACAGAGAGGACAGGACACAGAGAGGACAGGACACAGAGAGGACAGGACATAGAGAGGACAGGACATAGAGAGGACAGGACACAGAGAGGAAAGGACACAGAGAGGACAGGACACAGAGAGGACAGGACACAGAGAGGACAGGACACAGAGAGGACAGGACACAGAGAGGACAGGACACATTATCAGGTTAGTAAAGTGGCAGAAAAACAGAATAACCAGTAACCTAATCACAATAGCCACGACAGACCTCTTGTAGAGCAGGGCGCCAATAGACGGAGCACATCTGACTGTAACACAATCACAATGCATTCAGGAAGGTGATGGCTGAAACTGAAGCTTTACAAACAGCACTTCCCAGAGGCTTCATGCCCAGTTAGAGACTGAGGGGGCTGAGGAGGCAGGTGTCCCCTTCGGGTTGATCCTTTCCAAGTTTACAAATCATATAATACAAGATCTGGTTCAAAGAGACATTTGAAGGAGAAGCAGGCCTTCTAATGGAGTGATGATAGATCTGGTTCAAAGAGACATTTGAAGGAGAAGCCGGCCTACTAATGGAGTGATGATAGATCTGGTTCAAAGAGACATTTGAAGGAGAAGCAGGCCTACTAATGGAGTGATGATAGATCTGGTTCAAAGAGACATTTGAAGGAGAAGCAGGCCTACTAATGGAGTGATGATAGATCTGGTTCAAAGAGACATTTGAAGGAGAAGCAGGCCTACTAATGGAGTGATGATAGATCTGGTTCAAAGAGACATTTGAAGGAGAAGCAGGCCTACTAATGGAGTGCTGATAGATGTTAGATGAATAGAAGGATATTGAAATAGGTCATGAGTGCTAGACTGGTCCCAGATATGTTTGTACTATTTTGCCAAATCCTTGTCACACCAAACATGACAATTTCATAAGGATTTGGCAAGAGAGCAGAGACAGACTGGGACCCAGGCTACATGAGTCCATGGATAACACCCAGGCTACATGAGTCCACGGATAACACCCAGACTACATGAGTCCACGGATAACACCTAGACTACATGAGTCCACGGATAACACCCAGGCTACATGAGTCCACGGATAACACTCAGGCTACATGAGTCCACGGATAACACCCAGGCTACATGAGTCCATGGATAACACCCAGGCTACATGAGTCCACGGATAACACCCAGGCTACATGAGTCCATGGATAACACCCAGGCTACATGAGTCCACGGATAACACCCAGGCTACATGAGTCCACGGATAACACCCAGGCTACATGAGTCCACGGATAACACCCAGGCTACATGAGTCCACGGATAACACCCAGGCTACATGAGTCCACGGATAACACCCAGGCTACATGAGTCCATGGATAACACCCAGGCTACATGATAATACCTCTGGTCCTGTCACGTTCTGACCTTAGTTTCTTTGTTATGTCTTTATTTTAGTTTGGTCAGGGTGTGAGTTGGGGTGGGCATTCTATGTTGTTTTTTCTATGTTTTGTTCTATTGTTCTATTTCTATGTGTTTGGCCTAGTATGGTTCTCAATCAGAGGCAGGTGTCAGTCGTTGTCTCTGATTGGGAGCCATATTTAGGTAGCCTGTTTTTCATTGTGTTTTGTGGGTGATTATTTTCCGTTTGCTGTTTCACCGTACAGGACTGTTCGTTTTGTCGTTTTATTGTTTTTGTTCAGTGTTCAGTTTCTTATTAAAACATCATGGACACTTACCACGCTGCACATTGGTCCTCCTCTTCTTCACAACACGACGAGCGTTACAGGTCCTTCTAGTGGAGGTTTCATTACTGGACGGTAATGTCGACCCCCACAGGTCATCTGGATGTAGTGTTACGCAACACCTCCCCCATGGTGCCTCAGGTGATTGGGTCTGCAGTGAGGGTCTGCATTGGGTCTGCAGTGAGGTGTGTGTGTGACAGAGAGAGAGAGAGAGAGAGACAGAGAGAGAGAGAGAGAGAGAGAGAGAGAGAAAGAGAGCGTGTGTGTGCATGTGTGCAGAGGTGTGTGTGAGAGCCAGTGTGTGTGTGTGTGTGTGTGTGTGTGTGTGTGTGTGTGTGTGTGTGTGTGTGTGTGTGTGTGTGTGTGTGTGTGTGTGTGTCTTGGTGGGGGGGGGGGGGGGGGGGGGGTGGCTGAGCGGCTCAGTAATTAGAATCAATGTCCTTATGGCCGTTTTACTGCTTCTGCAAAATCCCTTTACAGCACCCAGCCCTATAACACAGTCTGCTAATACACCCAGCCCTATAACACAGGCTGTTAATACACCCAGCTCTATAACACAGGCTGTTAATACACCCAGCTCTATAACACAGGCTGTTAATACACCCAGCTCTATAACACAGGCTGTTAATACACCCAGCTCTATAACACAGGCTGTTAATACACCCAGCTCTATAACACAGTCTGTTAATACACCCAGCTCTATAACACAGGCTGTTAATACACCCAGCTCTATAACACAGGCTGTTAATACACCCAGCTCTATAACACAGGCTGTTAATACACCCAGCCCTATAACACAGGCTGTTAATACACCCAGCTCTATAACACAGGCTGTTAATACAACCAGCTCTATAACACAGTCTGTTAATACACCCAGCTCTATAACACAGGCTGTTAATACAACCAGCTCTATAACACAGGCTGGTAATACACCCAGCTCAATAACACAGGCTGTTAATACAACCAGCTCTATAACACAGGCTGTTAATACACCCTGCTCTATAACACAGGCTGTTAATACACCCAGCTCTTTAACACAGGCTGTTAATACACCCAGCTCTATAACACAGTCTGTTAATACACCCAGCTCTATAATACAGCAGCCTCTCTTACCCTCCTGGATGTGTGATAGCAGTCTCTCTATTTCTCTCCGTCGTAAATTAAGCTGTAGATGAGGACAGTAAAGGGAGCTGGAGATGAGGACAGTAAAGGGATCTGGAGATGAGGACAGTAAAGGGAGCTGGAGATGAGGACAGTAAAGGGAGCTGGAGATGAGGACAGTAAAGGGAGCTGGAGATGAGGACAGTAAAGGGAGCTGGAGATGAGGACAGTAAAGGGAGCTGGAGATGAGGAATTAAGTGTTGCCATTATGCCTCGGACCGGTTTAACGTCCAACCGGAAGACCGACCTGAAGACCGACCTGAAGACCGACCGGAAGGCCGACCGGAAGACCGACCGGAAGAAACAGTTGAAGGGTTGGAATGATTACCTCTCATCTCCTATCCCCATAGTGTTCTGGTCAAAAGTAGTGCACTCTATAGGAATTAGGGAACCATTTGGGACTCTACCCTCTTCATCTTCCTTAATGTATTCTCTTTGGCTAGTTATTACGCACCTCCCGAGGATAAATCAATTCAACTGTTGATTCAAGAGCGCAACTGTTGAAAACCACCTACAGTCTAGTGTCTCCGTTCAAACGACTGTCCATTTCTATTAGGTTGGCATGGCTACAGGGTGGGAGTTCAACATGACTTCCCCTATCTGGTCTTTAACAGACAGTATAGGTTTCAGTCCAGGGAGATGTAGTGGAGCGTGATGAGATCTTACTCCCTAGTCAACATGACGTCCCCTATCTGGTCTTTAACAGACAGTATAGGTTTCAGTCCAGGGAGATGTAGTGGAGCGTGATGAGATCTTACTCCCTAGTCAACATGACGTCTCCTATCTGGTCTTTAACAGACAGTATAGGTTTCAGTCCAGGGAGATGTAGTGGAGCGTGATGAGATCTTACTCCCTAGTCAACATGACGTCCCCTATCTGGTCTTTAACAGACAGTATAGGTTTCAGTCCAGGGAGATGTAGTGGAGCGTGATGAGATCTTACTCCCTAGTCAACATGACGTCCCCTATCTGGTCTTTAACAGACAGTATAGGTTTCAGTCCAGGGAGATGTAGTGGAGCGTGGCATGGTGAGATCTTACTCCCTAGTCAACATGACGTCTCCTATCTGGTCTTTAACAGACAGTATAGGTTTCAGTCCAGGGAGATGTAGTGGAGCGTGGCATGGTGAGATCTTACTCCCTAGTCAACATGACGTCCCCTATCTGGTCTTTAACAGACAGTATAGGTTTCAGTCCAGGGAGATGTAGTGGAGCGTGGCATGGTGAGATCTTACTCCCTAGTCAACATGACGTCTCCTATCTGGTCTTTAACAGACAGTATAGGTTTCAGTCCAGGGAGATGTAGTGGAGCGTGGCATGGTGAGATCTTACTCCCTAGTCAACATGACGTCCCCTATCTGGTCTTTAACAGACAGTATAGGTTTCAGTCCAGGGAGATGTAGTGGAGCGTGGCATGGTGAGATCTTACTCCCTAGTCAACATGACGTCTCCTATCTGGTCTTTAACAGACAGTATAGGTTTCAGTCCAGGGAGATGTAGTGGAGCGTGGCATGGTGAGATCTTACTCCCTAGTCAACATGACGTATCCTATCTGGTCTTTAACAGACAGTATAGGTTTCAGTCCAGGGAGATGTAGTGGAGCGTGATGAGATCTTACTCCCTAGTCAACATGACGTCCCCTATCTGGTCTTTAACAGACAGTATAGGTTTCAGTCCAGGGAGATGTAGTGGAGCGTGGCATGGTGAGATCTTACTCCCTAGTCAACATGACGTCTCCTATCTGGTCTTTAACAGACAGTATAGGTTTCAGTCCAGGGAGATGTAGTGGAGCGTGGCATGGTGAGATCTTACTCCCTAGTCATAATGTTAATGCATGTGTAACACTAGGGCCCGCATGGATAACTCACAGAAGATACGTTTACAGTGGGCTTTAAACATTGGAGAATTAACAGCATCTTTTATAACAAGGCCTTTTGAACAGGACGCTGGCTTTAACTGAACAAAAATCATTCTGAAATCAAACTTGAAGGAAAGAACGAGCCCAGATTAAATATTGTATAGTTGGTTTGAAAAAGGATATTTAGTTTTGAGCGATCTATAACAGTATTTTTTTGCAGATTGACTTGATGCAGCCATGCAGATACGGATAGTGACTGGAAGGTTTTCTATCTAAATTAGTGTACATTGGGGACACATCATTCTGTCAACTTTTAGCAAGGTTCATTTTAAAGCTCAAGTTAATGTTGGAAGTAAAATGTTATTAACTCACAAGTTTGACACGATATACCAGGAGAAACAATGACAACTTTCAAAAAAAAAGAAGGTTCATTAAACATCGAAGCAACAGAAAATGTATTTAATCAAGTCTAGCCAAACGCTCTTATCATATGAAAGACTGAAAACATTATTTCTTTAAGTGAAGTTAATGCCATTATATCAAGTTGAGAGGCAGGACAAGGTAACAAAGCGTAACATAATGGAAGGGGTGATGAGACAGAGAACAGAGCCCTTCCTTTAACTGCAGAACAGTTAGGTAACATTATGATCGGTGGTGTTAGTGGAGGGGAAACGCACCCTTTTTGTAATTTTTTTTGTGCGAGAGTTTACCCACCCTTTTTTTTTTTTTGCAGGAAAATATAAAGAGAGTTGAAAGCATAGAGGAACGTTACTTTACTCACCGCGAACGGGCGATCAGCGTTTACCCAGCTATTTGTTACCGTTACCACTACATCACAGGTTCTGATTGTCATTGTGTTTCCAGCAGTACTCAACACTATACTGGACTGGGAGCATAAATAAAAAGCTATTTGCAATTGATGTAACACTCATGCATTTCATAAAGATATATTGCATAGCTCTTCAACTGTTCTGCCCTTGGTGCTAAAACATGTGCTTGTAAATACTTCATATACTATATATATCTTACTGTCTTTTCTGCCGTACACGTCAGACAGAAAATATCTTGTTGTTCGATCCACTTCCACATTTGTTGTCAGTCAGTGTCCATTCAATGTATACACTTAAAAAGGTTAGGTCAGTTTAAAGAAGAAAAAAACCTAACAATTCTGCAAAAAATCCTACATCTTCTAGAAAACTGCTTATAGGTTGTAGCTAAGCCCTACGTGTATCAAAATTAGCCCCTCGTTTTTTTTCATCGGTTCATTTTCTATCTCCATTTGGAGTCTGTTTGTGTTTCCAATCTTTTAACAAGTTACAATTGATTATAAGAGAAAACAATCATGCATTAAATGATCTTCTCTTCCCGAAAAAATTGAAATGTCTTGTGGTCGATAACGTCCTTCCTTATAGAACATGAGTTGGCAAAAAAAAGGGGCCTGTGCTTCCGAGAAAAGAATCCCCCCGGGTCCATATTCCTGCAGCCGAAGCCAAACTTTAGTTCCACTTCCTTTTTCTTTCAATGTTATATTTTGTACAAACATCGCATCGATCGAAGATAGACTTGGGGAAAAGACAAGACTTCTCTACTAACGTTTTTGGGTAGGCACTATGCTGTACTGAGGTTAAGGTCAGGGGTCATCCTGCTGTGGGTCGGGGCCACAGAGACTCTGGGACGAGTCTTCGGGGATGACGTCATCAGACGAACCCAGAAAGCGACCACATTCTTCGTCTTCGTCTTCCTCCCTCTTCCATCGTTTTTCTAAAGCCTCGTCATAGGAGTGGCTGAATCACCTCAGATCCGTAGGTGGAACGTGCTGGAAATGGAAATAAACACACAACACGAGGACATAGTTAGTTACACAGCTGCATTTACAACAGACGGCGTGGGACATCATGGACTCATCCAACAAAATATAGAAAAACATTTTAGAGGTCTTGAAAACATGTAATAATAAACATTGATTTTTGGAGTATCACTTTAACTGGGCTGTCTGTGAGGCAAGTTATTTTGTCAACAGTGGAACTGGTCTTCTTTTAGAAGTGTTGTCCCCTTATCAACAATATATACAGTGCTTTTCGGAAAGTATTCAGACCCCTTGACTTTTTCCACATTTTGTTACGTTACAGACTTATTCTAAAATGGATTAAATAAAAATAAAAATCCTCATCAATCTACACACAATACTCCATAGTGATTGGAGTCCACCTGTGGTAAATTCAATTGATTGGACATGATTTGGAAAGGCACACACCTGTCTATATAAGGTCCCACAGTGGACAGTGCATGTCAGAGCAAAAACCAAGCAATGAGGTCGAAGGAATTGTCCGTAGAACTCCGAGACAGGATTACATCGAGGCACAAATCTGGGGAAGGGTACTAACAAATATTCTGCAGCATTGAAGGTCCCCCAAGAACACAGTGGCCTCCATCATTCTTAAATGGAAGAAGTTTAGAACCACCAAGACACTTCCTAGAGCTGTCCGATTGGCTAAACTGAGCAATCGGGGGAGAAGGGCCTTGGTCAGGGAGATGACCAAGAACCCAATGGTCACTCTGACAGAGCTCCAGAGTTCCTCTGTGGAGATGGGAGAACCTTCCGGAAGGACAACCATCTCTGCAGCACTCCACCAATCAGGCCTTTATGATCGAGTGGCCAGACGGAAGCCCGTCCTCAGTAAAAGGAACATGAGAGCTAGGGTTGTTATGGTGACCGTATTACCGCCACGCCGGCGGTCACGAAGACAGTCAAATTCCACGTGACTATTTAGTCACTGTAATTAGGCTTCTCCAAGCTCTGATGCTGCTGCTGGTCATTAGTAGCCTACCAGCTAACTGCCCGGTACTCAGCACTCTATTGTACATCTACTCACACTAAATGTGTTCGAAAATCTAATCAAACACTTCATGAGAGCCCATGATGAGCTCATGTTCGCGCAACATTTCTACAGGCTATGTAATTCGCGTGAGAAAACAGAGTGATGGCCTCTATTAAAAAGAGGAGGATCCCATCAGCTTTCTATTGGCTAGGCCTACTATTATTTATTTCTAAACTTTCCTAATATTTAGCACATTGCTTATCTTTACAACAGGAGTATAGCCTACCTGGCTGGCATGAAAATGAACCACGGAAAAAGCGTCCTCCATTCTCTATTCGCTATAGATGTGATGTATTTTTGTCCCCTACCCGTTTCGATACAGGTGCATGATAATGGTCCATTCTAAATCAAAACTAATGTCACATCAATATATTATTTAGTATATGTAAAGGCAAGATTAAATCAAGAATAGTCTGATTGGTGACAATATTAGCCGGTCACTTGTGATTGATGCCCAGCATATGAAACAATGCCATTTTTCTTAAACTTTTTATAATCCTAGTCGCACACCTCATCTAGCCTAGCCCATAGGCCTATATGTTTTAATAAGGTCTGTATCACATCTCATCTAGCCTAGCCCATAGGCCTATATGTTTTAATAAGGTTTGTATCACACCTCATCTAGCCTAGCCCATAGGCCTATATGTTTTAATAAGGTTTGTATCACACCTCATCTAGCCTAGCCCATAGGCCTATATGTTTTAATAAGGTCTGTATCACATCTCATCTAGCCTAGCCCATAGGCCTATATGTTTTAATAAGGTTTGTATCACACCTCATCTAGCCTAGCCCATAGGCCTATATGTTTTAATAAGGTTTGTATCACACCTCATCTAGCCTAGCCCATAGGCCTATATGTTTTAATAAGGTTTGTATCACACCTCATCTAGCCTAGCCCATAGGCCTATATGTTTTAATAAGGTCTGTATCACACCTCATCTAGCCTAGCCCATAGGCCTATATGTTTTAATAAGGTTTGTATCACAACTAATGTGGCCAAATAACTTCTTATAATGAAGCACATTAATCTGCTTTACAAGGGGTGTAGAGCCTAACTGGTATATATAAGCAGCGCGTGAGTTACAAGTTTGGGGAAGATAATTTTCACCATAAAAAATGCACCTTTATAATAAAAGCATTACATGCATAATCACATTTGCGGTCACTTTTGTTAATGATGTTTTCCCGCTAATGAAACATTCACGCTTATATGCCAGGCAATTCTAAGCAAATCTTGTCTGCTAAATGAACTAGTGTAGCCCACAGCCATTTGGCATAGCCAGATCAGGACCTAACATAAGGACAACTCAGAGTATGCTATTCTGTTCTTCTGAAATAGACTACATTTTCTTCATATCTTGTTTCTTTAGACCTGTCTAAAATAAATAATGGATTTATTGTGATGGTGTAGGCTATATTACATGGATTTATTAGACTTGTTAAAATGTAGATGTTCCAAGCGTCTGCATCAGTGGCTTGTAGGCTGTGTGGAAGCCAGGAGATGCTACATGTGTTTATGTAAATGAACAGTCCATTACTGTGAGACCGAGAGTTGTTTGCTTGACAATCACTGGCTGGCGAAATTTCGCCACAGCCCTAATGACAGTCCACTTGGAGTTTGCCAAAAGGCACCTAAAGGACTCTCAGAACATGAGAAACAAGATTCTCTGTTCTGATGAAACCAAGATTGAACTCTTTGGCCTGAATGCCAAACTTCACGTCTGGAGGAAACCTGGCACCATTCCTACGGTGAAGCATGGTGGTGGCAGATCATGCTGTGGGGATGTTCTTCAGCGGCAGGGACTGGAAGACTAGTCAGGATTGAGGGAAGATGAATGGAGCAAAGTGCAGAGAGATCCTTGATGAAATCCTTCTCCAGAGGGCTCAGGACCTCAGACTTGGGTGAAGGTTCACCTTCCAACAGGACAACGACCCTAAGCACACAGCCAAGACAATGCAGGAATGGCTTCGGGACAAGTCTCTGAATGTCATTGACTGGCCTAGACTCAATCTCTGGAGAGACCTGAAAATAGCTGTGCAGCGACGCTCCCCATCCAAACTGACAGAGTTTGAGAGGATCTGCAGAGAAGAATGGGAGAAACTCCCCAAATACAGGTGTGCCAAACTTGTAGCGTCATACCCAATGAGACTCGATGCAGTAATCGCTGCCAAAGGTACTTCAACAAAGTACTGAGTAAAGGGTCTGAATACTTATGTAAATGTGATATTTCAGTTTTTTATTTGTAATAAATTTGCTAAAAATGTAATTTTTTTATTTGCTTTGTGCATTATGGGGTATTGTGTGTAGATTGATGAGGATTTTTTTATTTATTCAATACATTTTTGAAGGCTGTAACGTAACAAAATGTGGAAAAAGTCAAAGGGTCTGAATACTTTCCGAATGCACTGTACCGGCTGACTGGATACATGTAGCATGACTAATAACCTTATCAACAATAGATACAGTATATCTGCTGACTGGATACCTCTGGAGGGGATGGAGGAGAAACCTTGAGAGAGTTATGTCGCCATGAATTTCATCTATCTTGAATTAACCCTTCCATCTTCAACCGGATCTCCTTTAAGAAACGTCGGACAGATTTATTCCTGCCATTATTTCACATCTCCTCTCCTCTCCTCTCCTCTCCTCTCCTCTCCTCTCCTCTCCTCTCCTCTCCTCTCCTCTCCTCTCCTCTCCTCTCCCCTCCCCTCCCCTCCCCTCCCCTCTCCTCTCCTCTCCTCTCCTCTCCTCTCCTCTCCTCTCCTCTCCTCTCCTCTCCTGTTCATATGTATTGTGTGCCAGTCTGGCTGACTGTCAGTTGCAACTGAGATTATACAAAAGCCATTTTCTGTGTGAGTGAGAAATGGCGTCTTTCCTGAGAAGAGAATCACAGAACAGAACAAGTTTGCCTCCAAAATGGCACCCTATTCCATTCATAGTGCTTGAACCATGAACCAAAAGTAGTGCACTATACAGGGCATAGGGTGCCAGAGTCCTACTGACTCTGGTCTAAAGTAGTGGACTATATAGGGCATAGGGTGCCATTTGGGAGGAAGACCCAGTCAGAGCTGTAATACTCCCATTAACCTACAACAGTACTCTGCTGCTAATAGAGCTACTTAAAGTGACATAGAGCCACTGTGCTGACATTTCTACAAGGCCTGGCCAATGAACCAGTACCAATGTCACATTGGACCACGGCTCGGATGACAGGACGATACTGTACCGATGACTTACCCTGCCAATGCTGGAAATGGACAATCGTTTGCATGAAGTAATATTAAAGTAGAGAGAGCCCTGCAGGGTCATTCAGACAGTGTATACTTTTAATGGGCTGTGGGAGATGGCCATGAATCCATTACATCTAATGGGCTGGGGAGATGGCCATGAATCCATTACATCTAATGGGCTGGGGAGATGGCCATGAATCCATTACTTCTAATGGGCTGGGGAGATGGCCATGAATCCATTACATCTAATGGGCTGGGTAGATGGCCATGAATCCATTACATCTAATGGGCTGGGGAGATGGCCATGAATCCATTACATCTAATGGGCTGTGGGAGATGGCCATGAATCCATTACATCTAATGGGCTGGGGAGATGGCCATGAATCCATTACATCTAATGGGCTGGGGAGATGGCCATGAATCCATTACATCTAATGGGCTGGGGAGATGGCCATGAATCCATTACATCTAATGGGCTGGGGAGATGGCCATGAATCCATTACATCTAATGGGCTGGGGAGATGGCCATGAATCCATTACATCTAATGGGCTGGGGAGATGGCCATGAATCCATTACATCTAATGGGCTGGGGAGATGGCCATGAATCCATTACATCTAATGGGCTGGGGAGATGGCCATGAATACATTACATCTAATGGGCTGGGTAGATGGCCATGAGTCCATTACATCTAATGGGCTGGGTAGATGGCCATGAATCCATTACATCTAATGGGCTGGGGAGATGGCCATGAATCCATTACATCTGACTCTTTGTAAACTGGAAACCACACACCCTGAGGCTGCATTCATCGTAGCTGGGGATTTTAACAAGGCTAATCTAAAAACAAAACTCCCTAAATTCTATCAGCATATCGATTGTGCTACCAGGGCTGGAAAAACACTAGACCATTGTTATACTAATTTCCGCGACGCTTATAAGGCCCTCCCCCGCCCCCCTTTCGGAAAAGCTGACCACGACTCCATTTTGTTGATTCCAGCCTACAAACAAAAACTCAAACAACAAGCTCCCGCGCTCAGGTCTGTTCAACGCTGGTCCGACCAATCTGAATCCACGCTTCAAGACTGCTTCGATCACGCGGATTGGAATATGTTCCGCATCGCGTCCAACAACAATATTGACGAATATGCTGATTCGGTGAGCGAGTTCATTAGGAAGTGCATTGACGATGTCGTACCCACAGCAACGATAAAAACATTCCCAAACCAGAAACCGTGGATTGACGGCAGCATTCGCGTGAAACTGAAAGCGCGAACCACTGCTTTTAACCAGGGCAAGGTGACCGGAAGCATGACCGAATACAAACAGTGTAGCTATTCTCTCCGCAAGGCAATCAAACAGGCTAAGTCTCAGTACAGAGACAAAATCGAGTCGAAATTCAACAGCTCAGACACAAGAGGTATGTGGCAGGGTCTACAGTCAATCACGGATTACAAAAAGAAAACCAGCCCCGTCGAGGACCAGGATGTCTTGCTCCCAGACAGGCTAAACAACTTTTTTGCCCGCTTTGAGGACAATACAGTGCCACTGACACGGCCCCCTACCAAAACCTGCGGGCTCTCCTTCACTGCAGCCGAGGTGAGTAAAACATTTAAACGTGTTAACCCTCGCAAGGCTGCAGGCCCAGACGGCATTCCCAGCCGCGTCCTCAGAGCATGCGCAGACCAGCTGGCTGGTGTGTTTACGGACATATTCAATCAATCCTTATCCCAGTCTGCTGTTCCCACATGCTTCAAGAGGGCCACCATTGTTCCTGTTCCCAAGAAAGCTAAGGTAACTGAGCTAAACGACTACCGCCCCGTAGCACTCACTTCCGTCATCATGAAGTGCTTTGAGAGACTAGTCAAGGACCATATCACCTCCACCCTACCGGACACCCTAGACCCACTCCAATTTGCTTACCGACCCAATAGGTCCACAGACGACGCAATCGCAACCACACTGCACACTGCCCTAACCCATCTGGACAAGAGGAATACCCATGTGAGAATGCTGTTCATCGATTACAGCTCAGCATTTAACACCATAGTACCCTCCAAACTCGTCATCAAGCTCGAGACCCTGGGTCTCGACCCCGCCCTGTGCAACTGGGTCCTGGACTTCCTGACGGGCCGCCCCCAGGTGGTGAGGGTAGGTAACAACATCTCCACCCCGCTGATCCTCAACACTGGGGCCCCACAAGGGTGCGTTCTGAGCCCTCTCCTGTACTCCCTGTTCACCCACGACTGCGTGGCCATGCACGCCTCCAACTCAATCATCAAGTTTGCGGATGACACTACAGTGGTAGGCTTGATCACCAACAACGACGAGACGGCCTACAGGGAGGAGGTGAGGGCCCTCGGAGTGTGGTGTCAGGAAAATAACCTCATACTCAACGTCAACAAAACAAAGGAGATGATTGTGGACTTCAGGAAACAGCAGAGGGAGCACCCCCCTATCCACATCGACGGGTCAGTAGTGGAGAAGGTGGAAAGTTTTAAGTTCCTCGGTGTACACATCACGGACAAACTGAACTGGTCCACCCACACAGACAGCGTTGTGAAGAAGGCGCAGCAGCGCCTCTTCAACCTCAGGAGGCTGAAGAAATTCGGCTTGTCACCAAAAGCACTCACAAACTTCTACAGATGCACAATCGAGAGCATCCTGTCGGGCTGTATCACCGCCTGGTACGGCAACTGCTCCGCCCACAACCGTAAGGCTCTCCAGAGGGTAGTGAGGTCTGCAGAACGCATCACCAGGGGCAAACTACCTGCCCTCCAGGACACCTACACCACCCGATGTCACAGGAAGGCCATAAAGATCATCAAGGACAACAACCACCCAAGCCACTGCCTGTTCACCCCGCTATCATCCAGAAGGCGAGGTCAGTACAGGTGCATCAAAGCAGGGACCGAGAGACTGAAAAACAGCTTCTATCTCAAGGCCATCAGACTGTTAAACAGCCACCACTAACATTTAGCGGCCGCTGCCAACATACTGACCCAACTCCAGCCACTTTAAAAATGGGAATTGATGGAAATTATGTAAAAATGTACCACTAGCCACTTTAAGCAATGCCACTTAATACAATGTTTACATACCCTACATTACCCATCTCATATGTATATATACTGTACTCTATATCATCTACTGCATCTTGCCATCTTTATGCAATACATGTACCACTAGCCACTTTAAACTATGCCACTTATGTTTACATACCCTACAGTACTCATCTCATATGTATATACCGTACTCTATACCATCTACTGCATCTGCCATGCCGTTCTGTACCACCACTCATTCATATATCTTTATGTACATATTCTTTATCCCTTTACACTTGTGTGTGTGTGTAAGGTAGTAGTGTGGAATTGTTAGGTTAGATTACTGTTGGTTATTACTGCATTGTCGGAACTAGAAGCACAAGCATTTCGCTACACTCGCATTAACATCTGCTAACCATGTGTATGTGACTAATAAAATTTGATTTGATTTGATTTGATTTTGATTTGATCTAATGGGCTGGGGAGATGGGAATGAATACATTACATCTAATGGGCTGGGTAGATGGCCATGAGTCCATTACATCTAATGGGCTGGGGAGATGGCCATGAATACATTACATCTAATGGGCTGGGGAGATGGCCATGAATCCATTACATCTAATGGGCTGAGGAAATGGCCATGAATCCATTACATCTAATGGGCTGGGGAGATGGCCATGAATCCATTACATCTAATGGGCTGGGGGAGATGGCCATGAATCCATTACATCTAATGGGCTGGGGAGATGGCCATGAATACATTACATCTAATGGGCTGGGGAGATGGCCATGAATCCATTACATCTAATGGGCTGGGTAGATGGCCATGAATCCATTACATCTAATGGGCTGGGGAGATGGCCATGAATCCATTACATCTAATGGGCTGGGGAGATGGCCATGAATACATTACATCTAATGGGCTGGGTAGATGGCCATGAGTCCATTACATCTAATGGGCTGGGAAGATGGCCATGAATACATTACATCTAATGGGCTGGGGAGATGGCAATGAATACATTACATCTAATGGGCTGGGGAGATGGCCATGAATACATTACATCTAATGGGCTGGGCAGATGGCCATGAATCCATTACATCTAATGGGCTGAGGAAATGGCCATGAATCCATTACATCTAATGGGCTGGGGAGATGGCCATGAATCCATTACATCTAATGGGCTGGGGGATGTGGCCATGAATCCATTACATCTAATGGGCTGAGGAGATGGCCATGAATCCATTACATCTAATGGGCTGAGGAGATGGCCATGAATCCATTACATCTAATGGGCTGGGGAGATGGCCATGAATCCATTACATCTAATGGGCTGGGTAGATGGCCATGAATCCATTACATCTAATGGGCTGGGGAGATGAACCATGAATCCATTACATCTAATGGGCTGGGGAGATGGCCATGAATACATTACATCTAATGGGCTGGGGAGATGGCCATGAATCCATTACATCTAATGGGCTGGGTAGATGGCCATGAATCCATTACATCTAATGGGCTGGGGAGATGGCCATGAATACATTACATCTAATGGGCTGGGTAGATGGCCATGAGTCCATTACATCTAATGGGCTGGGGAGATGGCCATGAATACATTACATCTAATGGGCTGGGGAGATGGCCATGAATACATTACATCTAATGGGCTGGGGAGATGGCCATGAATCCATTACATCTAATGGGCTGGGGAGATGGCCATGAATCCATTACATCTAATGGGCTGGGGAGATGGCCATGAATCCATTACATCTAATGGGCTAAGGAGATGGCCATGAATCCATTACATCTAATGGGCTGAGGAGATGGCCATGAATCCATTACATCTAATGGGCTGGGGAGATGGCCATTAATCCATTACATCTAATGGGCTGGGGAGATGGCCATGAATCCATTACATCTAATGGGCTGGGTAGATGGCCATGAGTCCATTACATCTAATGGGCTGGGGAGATGGCCATGAATACATTACATCTAATGGGCTGGGGAGATGGCCATGAATCCATTACATCTAATGGGCTGGGGAGATGGCCATGAATCCATTACATCTAATGGGCTGAGGAAATGGCCATGAATCCATTACATCTAATGGGCTGGGGAGATGGCCATGAATCCATTACATCTAATGGGCTGGGGGAGATGGCCATGAATCCATTACATCTAATGGGCTGAGGAGATGGCCATGAATCCATTACATCTAATGGGCTGAGGAGATGGCCATGAATCCATTACATCTAATGGGCTGGGGAGATGGCCATGAATCCATTACATCTAATGGGCTGGGTAGATGGCCATGAATCCATTACATCTAATGGGCTGGGGAGATGGCCATGAATCCATTACATCTAATGGGCTGAGGAGATGGCCATGAATCCATTACATCTAATGGGCTGGGGGAGATGGCCATGAATCCATTAGATCTAATGGGCTGGGGAGATGGCCATGAATCCATTACATCTAATGGGCTGGGGAGATGAACCATGAATCCATTACATGTAATGGGCTGAGGAGATGGCCATGAATCCATTACATCTAATGGGCTGGGGGAGATGGCCATGAATCCATTACATCTAATGGGCTGGGGGAGATGGCCATGAATCCATTAGATCTAATGGGCTGGGTAGATGGCCATGAATCCATTACATCTAATGGGCTGGGGAGATGGCCATGAATCCATTACATCTAATGGGCTGGGGAGATGGCCATGAATCCATTAATTCCAGCAGGATCCAGGGGTCTGTACGGGAGGGTTACCAACAGATCCACAGCCTCCACCATTCTAATAGGGCATCAGGCCAGTGGCTGGAGGAAAGTCCATCTGCATAGGAGCATCTACTCTGGCAGCCCAGTTATTGGCAAAATATCTGATCTGATTGGTCAAAAGATCAATTAGTGGCAAAAGGATCAGAATTGTGCTGCCTGTGTAAACCAGCCTCACTCAAATGTGTGTAATGTGTATGTTTTATGTCTGTTCTTATCCTTTTACTGTAAGCCAAAGCGCCAAATACACATTTCCATTCTGTGTAGACATTGGACAAGTCTATCAGCTAGCATGCTAGTAGACACCCATATAGTTCCAGTCATTGCGCTAAGGCTAGTTAGCATTGGCTCCCTCTCAACTTCCTTCGTACTGGACACAGAGACGTAAATATGGTATCCACAAGTTCACCTGACACTGGGGAATTAGATAAATGGCCTCATTGCCAAAATCCCAACGTATCCCTTTAACATGTAAATGTCTATAACAACATTCACTCACCAGACTCCTGTTACAGGAGGAGAGAGACATATTGTTGTTTGTCTCTGTTTATGTCTTACAGAGCCATCGTGTTTGTCTCTGTTTATGTCTTACAGAGCCATCGTGTTTATCTCTGTTTATGTCTAACAGAGCCAGCGTGTTTATCTCTGTTTATGTCTTACAGAGCCAGCGTGTTTATCTCTGTTTATGTCTAACAGAGCCATCGTGTTTATCTCTGTTTATGTCTAACAGAGCCATCGTGTTTATCTGTCACTGTCTCTGGTCACAGGCAGCAGCATCCTGCCACAAGCCTGACCTGGTTGCCACGGGAACACACTCCACCAATAAACCATGGAAACCAGGAAGAGTTCAAGCCAATCTGCAGCCGGCCCCCGTGTGATTGGCAGATTTACGGGCCCATGTCATTGGCCAGCTAAATCAAGCTCTCTGGAATGGGAGAGGTTTTTACTAGCCAGTCCTTTCCGCCTGGTTTGGGCTCTCAAATGAAAACGATTTACAATACTGTTGATAGATTGATTGGTTCGCAGTAAAAAAGGCTCTGATCAAGCACTATCGGTTCTCTCTCTCTGTGTTTAATCTCTGAAAGCAGCATTATACAGAGCAGCAGAAGTTATCTCTGTCTGAAAGCAGCATTATACAATGCAGGATAAGTTATCTCTGTTTGAAAGCAGCATTATACAGAGCAGCAGAAGTTATCTCTGTCTGAAAGCAGCATTATACAGAGCAGCAGAAGTTATCTCTGTCTGAAAGCAGCATTATACAGAGCAGCAGAAGTTATCTCTGTCTGAAAGCAGCATTATGCAGAGCAGCAGAAGTTATCTCTGTCTGAAAGCAGCATTATACAGAGCAGCAGAAGTTATCTCTGTCTGAAAGCAGCATTATACAGAGCAGCAGAAGTTATCTCTGTCTGAAAGCAGCATTATACAGAGCAGCAGAAGTTATCTCTGTCTGAAAGCAGCATTATGCAGAGCAGCAGAAGTTATCTCTGTCTGAAAGCAGCATTATGCAGAGCAGCAGAAGTTATCTCTGTCTGAAAGCAGCATTATACAGAGCAGCAGAAGTTATCTCTGTCTGAAAGCAGCATTATGCAGAGCAGCAGAAGTTATCTCTGTCTGAAAGCAGCATTATACAGAGCAGCAGAAGTTATCTCTGTCTGAAAGCAGCATTATACAGAGCAGCAGAAGTTATCTCTGTCTGAAAGCAGCATTATACAGAGCAGAATAAGTTATCTCTGTCTGAAAGCAGCATTATGCAGAGCAGCAGAAGTTATCTCTTTCTGAAAGCAGCATTATACAGAGCAGCAGAAGTTATCTCTGTCTGAAAGCAGCATTATACAGAGCAGCAGAAGTTATCTCTGTCAGAAAGCAGCATTATACAGAGCAGCAGAAGTCATCTCTGTCTGAAAGCAGCATTATGTAGAGCAGCAGAAGTTATCTCTGTCTGAAAGCAACATTATACAGAGCAGAAGTTATCTCTGTCTGAAAGCAGCATTATACAGAGCAGCAGAAGTTATCTCTGTCTGAAAGCAGCATTATACAGAGCAGCAGAAGTTATCTTTGTCTGAAAGCAGCATTATACAGAGCAGCAGAAGTTATCTCTGTCTGAAAGCAGCATTATACAGAGCAGGATAAGTTATCTCTGTCTGAAAGCAGCATTATACAGAGCAGGATAAGTTATCTCTGTCTGAAAGCAGCATTATACAGAGCAGAATACGTTATCTCTGTCTGAAAGCAGCATTATGCAGAGCAGCAGAAGTTATCTCTGTCTGAAGGCAGCATTATACAGAGCAGCAGAAGTTATCTTTGTCTGAAAGCAGCATTATACAGAGCAGCAGAAGTTATCTCTGTCTGAAAGCAGCATTATACAGAGTAGCAGAAGTTATCTTTGTCTGAAAGCAGCATTATACAGAGCAGCAGAAGTTATCTTTGTCTGAAAGCAGCATTATACAGAGTAGCAGAAGTTATCTCTGTCTGAAAGCAGCATTATACAGAGCAGCAGAAGTTATCTCTGTCTGAAAGCAGCATTATACAGAGCAGCAGAAGTTATCTTTGTCTGAAAGCAGCATTATACAGAGCAGCAGAAGTTATCTTTGTCTGAAAGCAGCATTATACAGAGTAGCAGAAGTTATCTCTGTCTGAAAGCAGCATTATACAGAGCAGCAGAAGTTATCTCTGTCTGAAAGCAGCATTATACAGAGCAGCAGAAGTTATCTCTGTCTGAAAGCAGCATTATACAGCGCAGCAGAAGTTATCTCTCTCCATCACATTATACACTAGTCTGACACACCAGACCACCTCCATCACATTATACACTAGCCTGACACACCAGACCACCTCCATCACATTATACACAAGCCTGACACACCAGACCACCTCCATGTCATTATACACTAGCCTGACACACCAGACCACCTCCATCACATTATACACTAGCCTGACACACCAGACCACCTCCATCACATTATACACTAGCCTGACACACCAGACCACCTCCATCACATTATACACTAGCCTGACACACCAGACCACCTCCATCACATTATACACTAGCCTGACACACCAGACCACCTCCATCACATTATACACTAGCCTGACTCACCAGACCATCTCCATCACATTATACACTAGCCTGACACACCAGACCACCTCCATCACATTATACACTAGCCTGACACACCAGACCACCTCCATCACATTATACACTAGCCTGACTCACCAGACCATCTCCATCACATTATACACTAGCCTGACACACCAGACCACCTCCATCACATTATACACTAGCCTGACACACCAGACCACCTCCATCACATTATACACAAGCCTGACACACCAGACCACCTCCATGTCATTATACACTAGCCTGACACACCAGACCACCTCCATCACATTATACACTAGCCTGACACACCAGACCACCTCCATCACATTATACACTAGCCTGACACACCAGACCACCTCCATCACATTATACACTAGCCTGACACACCAGACCACCTCCATCACATTATACACTAGCCTGACACACCAGACCACCTCCATCACATTATACACTAGCCTGACTCACCAGACCATCTCCATCACATTATACACTAGCCTGACACACCAGACGACCTCCATCACATTATACACTAGCCTGACACACCAGACCACCTCCATCACATGTTACCTTAGAAAGTCTGGAGCTTTAGAGATCATGTTCTCAAAGTCAGAGAAGGAGAGCTTGCTGTCCCCGTCGAGGTCAGCCTCCTCCATGGCCTTGCTACAGACCAGAATGACCTCTTCAGGGGTCAGCTCTCCTTTAGTCAGCCGGTTCAACGTCTTCTCCAGATCCTCCTTACACAGGAAGTTATCCGCGTTAAAATCTGACACACAGGAAAGAGGAAGAGAGATTTAAAAACAATGGGAGAAAGGAGATGAAGAGATTTAAATGGGAGAAATGAAGAGATTCAAAACTTGTTTGAATGGCGCAGGACAGAATGGGTTGGAAGCAGTTTGCTGATGGCCTATGTTCCGCAAGAAATTCAAAAAGCCTAAGTAAATAACAAAAAAACTAAGTAAGCAAGATAGAACAGAGGCTAACTAAATAAGTAACTAAATAACATAATAAGTAACTAGGTAAGCCAGATAAAACAGAGGCTAACTAAATAAGTAACTAAATAACAAAATAAGTAACTAAGTAAGCAAGATAAACCAGAGTAAGTACGAGTCAGAGTCCAAGTTGTCATCATGGCTCTGGTGCCATGAGAACTTGGATAACAAAACAGACAGACACTCAGACAGAAACACACACACACACACACACACACACACACACACACACACACACACACACACACACACACACACACACACACACACACACACACACACACACACACACACACAGAAACACAGACAGACAGAAACACACACACACACAGACAGACAGAAACACACACACACACAGACAGACAGAAACACACACACACACACAGAAACACAGACAGACAGAAACACACACACAAAGAGACAGACAGAAACACACACACACAGACAGACAGAAACACACACACACACACACACACACAGAAACACAGACAGACAGAAACACACACACACACACACACACACACACACACACACACACACACACACACACACACACACACACACACACACACACACACACACACACACACACACACACACACACACACACACACACACACACAGACAGACAGAAACACCCCCATACAGAAACACAGACAGACAGAAACTCACACACACAGAAACACAGACAGACAGAAACACACACACACACACACACAGAAACACAGACAGACAGAAACACACACACACACACACACACACACACACACACACACACACACACACACACACACACACACACACACACACACACACACACACACACACAGACACAGACACAGACAGAAAGAAACACCGACATACAGAAACACAGACTGACAGACAGACAGACAGTCAGACAGACAGACAGACAGACAGACAGAATAAACACACTCTCAGTCAGTACTAACCATAGGAGACATACTAGTCTACTCAGTACTAACCATAGGAGACATACTAGTCTACTCAGTACTAACCATAGGAGACATACTAGTCTACTCAGTACTAACCAGTACTAACCATAGGAGGCATACTAGTCTACTCAGTACTAACCAGTACTAACCATAGGAGACATACTAGTCTACTCAGTACTAACCAGTACTAACCATAGGAGACATACTAGTCTACTCAGTACTAACCATAGGAGACATACTAGTCTACTCAGTACTAACCAGTACTAACCATAGGATACATACTAGTCTACTCAGTACTAACCAGTACTAACCATAGGAGACATACTAGTCTACTCAGTACTAACCAGTACTAACCATAGGAGACATACTAGTCTACTCAGTACTAACCATAGGAGACATACTAGTCTACTCAGTACTAACCAGTACTAACCATAGGAGACATACTAGTCTACTCAGTACTAACCAGTACTAACCATAGGAGACATACTAGTCTACTCAGTACTAACCAGTACTAACCATAGGAGACATACTAGTCTACTCAGTACTAACCAGTACTAACCATAGGAGACATACTAGTCTACTCAGTACTAACCATAGGAGACATACTAGTCTACTCAGTACTAACCAGTACTAACCACAGGAGACATACTAGTCTAATCAGTACTAACCATAGGAGACATACTAGTCTACTCAGTACTAACCATAGGAGACATACTAGTCTACTCAGTACTAACCAGTACTAACCATAGGAGACATACTAGTCTACTCAGTACTAACCATAGGAGACATACTAGTCTACTCAATACTAACCAGTACTAACCATAGGAGACATACTAGTCTACTCAGTACTAACCATAGGAGACATACTAGTCTACTCAGTACTAACCAGTACTAACCATAGGAGACATACTAGTCTACTCAGTACTAACCAGTACTAACCATAGGAGACATACTAGTCTACTCAGTACTAACCAGTACTAACCATAGGAGACATACTAGTCTACTCAGTACTAACCAGTACTAACCATAGGAGACATACTAGTCTACTCAGTACTAACCAGTACTAACCATAGGAGACATACTAGTCTACTCAGTACTAACCAGTACTAACCATAGGAGACATACTAGTCTACTCAGTACTAACCAGTACTAACCATAGGAGACATACTAGTCTACTCAGTACTAACCAGTACTAACCATAGGAGACATACTAGTCTGCACAGTACTAACCATAGGAGACATACTAGTCTACTCAGTACTAACCAGTACTAACCATAGGAGACATACTAGTCTACTCAGTACTAACCAGTACTAACCATAGGAGACATACTAGTCTACTCAGTACTAACCATAGGAGACATACTAGTCTACTCAATACTAACCAGTACTAACCATAGGAGACATACTAGTCTACTCAGTACTAACCATAGGAGACATACTAGTCTACTCAGTACTAACCATAGGAGACATACTAGTCTACTCAGTACTAACCAGTACTAACCATAGGAGACATACTAGTCTACTCAGTACTAACCATAGGAGACATACTAGTCTACTCAGTACTAACCATAGGAGACATACTAGTCTACTCAGTACTAACCAGTACTAACCATAGGAGACATACTAGTCTACTCAGTACTAACCAGTACTAACCATAGGAGACATACTAGTCTACTCAGTACTAACCACAGGAGACATACTAGTCTACTCAGTACTAACCAGTACTAACCATAGGAGACATACTAGTCTACTCAGTACTAACCAGTACTAACCATAGGAGACATACTAGTCTACTCAGTACTAACCATAGGAGACATACTAGTCTACTCAGTACTAACCAGTACTAACCATAGGAGACATACTAGTCTGCACAGTACTAACCATAGGAGACATACTAGTCTACTCAGTACTAACCAGTACTAACCATAGGAGACATACTAGTCTACTCAGTACTAACCAGTACTAACCATAGGAGACATACTAGTCTACTCAGTACTAACCAGTACTAACCATAGGAGACATACTAGTCTACTCAGTACTAACCATAGGAGACATACTAGTCTACTCAATACTAACCAGTACTAACCATAGGAGACATACTAGTCTACTCAGTACTAACCATAGGAGACATACTAGTCTACTCAGTACTAACCATAGGAGACATACTAGTCTACTCAGTACTAACCAGTACTAACCATAGGAGACATACTAGTCTACTCAGTACTAACCATAGGAGACATACTAGTCTAGTCAGTACTAACCATAGGAGACATACTAGTCTACTCAGTACTAACCATAGGAGACATACTAGTCTAGTCAGTACTAACCATAGGAGACATACTAGTCTACTCAGTACTAACCATAGGAGACATACTAGTCTACTCAGTACTAACCATAGGAGACATACTAGTCTACTCAGTACTAACCAGTACTAACCATAGGATACATACTAGTCTACTCAGTACTAACCATAGGAGACATACTAGTCTACTCAGTACTAACCATAGGAGACATACTAGTCTACTCAGTACTAACCAGTACTAACCATAGGAGACATACTAGTCTACTCAGTACTAACCATAGGAGACATACTAGTCTACGCAGTACTAACCATAGGAGACATACTAGTCTACACAGTACTAACCAGTACTAACCATAGGAGACATACTAGTCTACTCAGTACTAACCAGTACTAACCATAGGAGACATACTAGTCTACTCAGTACTAACCATAGGAGACATACTAGTCTACTCAGTACTAACCATAGGAGACATACTAGTCTACTCAGTACTAACCAGTACTAACCATAGGATACATACTAGTCTACTCAGTACTAACCATAGGAGACATACTAGTCTACTCAGTACTAACCATAGGAGACATACTAGTCTACTCAGTATTAACCAGTACTAACCATAGGAGACATACTAGTCTACTCAGTACTAACCATAGGAGACATACTAGTCTACGCAGTACTAACCATAGGAGACATACTAGTCTACTCAGTACTAACCAGTACTAACCATAGGAGACATACTAGTCTACTCAGTACTAACCAGTACTAACCATAGGAGACATACTAGTCTACTCAGTACTAACCAGTACTAACCATAGGAGACATACTAGTCTACTCAGTACTAACCATAGGAGACATACTAGTCTACACAGTACTAACCAGTACTAACCATAGGAGACATACTAGTCTACTCAGTACTAACCAGTACTAACCATAGGAGACATACTAGTCTACTCAGTACTAACCAGTACTAACCATAGGAGACATACTAGTCTAATCAGTACTAACCATAGGAGACATACTAGTCTACTCAGTACTAACCAGTACTAACCATAGGAGACATACTAGTCTAATCAGTACTAACCAGTACTAACCATAGGAGACATACTAGTCTAATCAGTACTAACCACAGGAGACATACTAGTCTACTCAGTACTAACCATAGGAGACATACTAGTCTAATCAGTACTAACCACAGGAGACATACTAGTCTACTCAGTACTAACCATAGGAGACATACTAGTCTACTCAGTACTAACCAGTACTAACCATAGGAGACATACTAGTCTGCACAGTACTAACCATAGGAGACATACTAGTCTACTCAGTACTAACCAGTACTAACCATAGGAGACATACTAGTCTACTCAGTACTAACCAGTACTAACCATAGGAGACATACTAGTCTACTCAGTACTAACCAGTACTAACCATAGGAGACATACTAGTCTACTCAGTACTAACCATAGGAGACATACTAGTCTACTCAATACTAACCAGTACTAACCATAGGAGACATACTAGTCTACTCAGTACTAACCATAGGAGACATACTAGTCTACTCAGTACTAACCATAGGAGACATACTAGTCTACTCAGTACTAACCAGTACTAACCATAGGAGACATACTAGTCTACTCAGTACTAACCATAGGAGACATACTAGTCTAGTCAGTACTAACCATAGGAGACATACTAGTCTACTCAGTACTAACCATAGGAGACATACTAGTCTAGTCAGTACTAACCATAGGAGACATACTAGTCTACTCAGTACTAACCATAGGAGACATACTAGTCTACTCAGTACTAACCAGTACTAACCATAGGATACATACTAGTCTACTCAGTACTAACCATAGGAGACATACTAGTCTACTCAGTACTAACCATAGGAGACATACTAGTCTACTCAGTACTAACCAGTACTAACCATAGGAGACATACTAGTCTACTCAGTACTAACCATAGGAGACATACTAGTCTACTCAGTACTAACCATAGGAGACATACTAGTCTACGCAGTACTAACCATAGGAGACATACTAGTCTACACAGTACTAACCAGTACTAACCATAGGAGACATACTAGTCTACTCAGTACTAACCAGTACTAACCATAGGAGACATACTAGTCTACTCAGTACTAACCATAGGAGACATACTAGTCTACTCAGTACTAACCATAGGAGACATACTAGTCTACTCAGTACTAACCAGTACTAACCATAGGATACATACTAGTCTACTCAGTACTAACCATAGGAGACATACTAGTCTACTCAGTACTAACCATAGGAGACATACTAGTCTACGCAGTACTAACCATAGGAGACATACTAGTCTACTCAGTACTAACCAGTACTAACCATAGGAGACATACTAGTCTACTCAGTACTAACCAGTACTAACCATAGGAGACATACTAGTCTACTCAGTACTAACCAGTACTAACCATAGGAGACATACTAGTCTACTCAGTACTAACCATAGGAGACATACTAGTCTACACAGTACTAACCAGTACTAACCATAGGAGACATACTAGTCTACTCAGTACTAACCAGTACTAACCATAGGAGACATACTAGTCTACTCAGTACTAACCAGTACTAACCATAGGAGACATACTAGTCTAATCAGTACTAACCATAGGAGACATACTAGTCTACTCAGTACTAACCAGTACTAACCATAGGAGACATACTAGTCTAATCAGTACTAACCAGTACTAACCATAGGAGACATACTAGTCTAATCAGTACTAACCACAGGAGACATACTAGTCTACTCAGTACTAACCATAGGAGACATACTAGTCTAATCAGTACTAACCACAGGAGACATACTAGTCTACTCAGTACTAACCATAGGAGACATACTAGTCTACTCAGTACTAACCAGTACTAACCATAGGAGACATACTAGTCTGCACAGTACTAACCATAGGAGACATACTAGTCTACTCAGTAATAACCAGTACTAACCATAGGAGACATACTAGTCTACTCAGTACTAACCAGTACTAACCATAGGAGACATACTAGTCTACTCAGTACTAACCAGTACTAACCATAGGAGACATACTAGTCTACTCAGTACTAACCATAGGAGACATACTAGTCTACTCAATACTAACCAGTACTAACCATAGGAGACATACTAGTCTACTCAGTACTAACCATAGGAGACATACTAGTCTACTCAGTACTAACCATAGGAGACATACTAGTCTACTCAGTACTAACCAGTACTAACCATAGGAGACATACTAGTCTACTCAGTACTAACCATAGGAGACATACTAGTCTAGTCAGTACTAACCATAGGAGACATACTAGTCTACTCAGTACTAACCATAGGAGACATACTAGTCTAGTCAGTACTAACCATAGGAGACATACTAGTCTACTCAGTACTAACCATAGGAGACATACTAGTCTACTCAGTACTAACCAGTACTAACCATAGGATACATACTAGTCTACTCAGTACTAACCATAGGAGACATACTAGTCTACTCAGTACTAACCATAGGAGACATACTAGTCTACTCAGTACTAACCAGTACTAACCATAGGAGACATACTAGTCTACTCAGTACTAACCATAGGAGACATACTAGTCTACTCAGTACTAACCATAGGAGACATACTAGTCTACGCAGTACTAACCATAGGAGACATACTAGTCTACACAGTACTAACCAGTACTAACCATAGGAGACATACTAGTCTACTCAGTACTAACCAGTACTAACCATAGGAGACATACTAGTCTACTCAGTACTAACCATAGGAGACATACTAGTCTACTCAGTACTAACCATAGGAGACATACTAGTCTACTCAGTACTAACCAGTACTAACCATAGGATACATACTAGTCTACTCAGTACTAACCATAGGAGACATACTAGTCTACTCAGTACTAACCATAGGAGACATACTAGTCTACTCAGTACTAACCAGTACTAACCATAGGAGACATACTAGTCTACTCAGTACTAACCATAGGAGACATACTAGTCTACGCAGTACTAACCATAGGAGACATACTAGTCTACTCAGTACTAACCAGTACTAACCATAGGAGACATACTAGTCTACTCAGTACTAACCAGTACTAACCATAGGAGACATACTAGTCTACTCAGTACTAACCAGTACTAACCATAGGAGACATACTAGTCTACTCAGTACTAACCATAGGAGACATACTAGTCTACACAGTACTAACCAGTACTAACCATAGGAGACATACTAGTCTACTCAGTACTAACCAGTACTAACCATAGGAGACATACTAGTCTACTCAGTACTAACCAGTACTAACCATAGGAGACATACTAGTCTAATCAGTACTAACCATAGGAGACATACTAGTCTACTCAGTACTAACCAGTACTAACCATAGGAGACATACTAGTCTAATCAGTACTAACCAGTACTAACCATAGGAGACATACTAGTCTAATCAGTACTAACCACAGGAGACATACTAGTCTACTCAGTACTAACCATAGGAGACATACTAGTCTACTCAGTACTAACCAGTACTAACCATAGGAGACATACTAGTCTACTCAGTACTAACCAGTACTAACCATAGGAGACATACTAGTCTACTCAGTACTAACCAGTACTAACCATAGGAGACATACTAGTCTACTCAGTACTAACCAGTACTAACCATAGGAGACATACTAGTCTACTCAGTACTAACCAGTACTAACCATAGGAGACATACTAGTCTACTCAGTACTAACCAGTACTAACCATAGGAGACATACTAGTCTACTCAGTACTAACCAGTACTAACCATAGGAGACATACTAGTCTACTCAGTACTAACCAGTACTAACCATAGGAGACATACTAGTCTAATCAGTACTAACCATAGTAGACATACTAGTCTACTCAGTACTAACCAGTACTAACCATAGGAGACATACTAGTCTACTCAGTACTAACCATAGGAGACATACTAGTCTACTCAGTACTAACCATAGGAGACATACTAGTCTACTCAGTACTAACCAGTACTAACCACAGGAGACATACTAGTCTACTCAGTACTAACCAGTACTAACCATAGGAGACATACTAGTCTACTCAGTACTAACCAGTACTAACCATAGGAGACATACTAGTCTACTCAGTACTAACCATAGGAGACATACTAGTCTACTCAGTACTAACCAGTACTAACCATAGGAGACATACTAGTCTACTCAGTACTAACCATAGGAGACATACTAGTCTACTCAGTACTAACCATAGGAGACATACTAGTCTACTCAATACTAACCAGTACTAACCATAGGAGGCATACTAGTCTACTCAGTACTAACCATAGGAGACATACTAGTCTACTCAGTACTAACCAGTACTAACCACAGGAGACATACTAGTCTACTCAGTACTAACCATAGGAGACATACTAGTCTACTCAGTACTAACCAGTACTAACCATAGGAGACATACTAGTCTACTCAGTACTAACCAGTACTAACCATAGGAGACATACTAGTCTACTCAGTACTAACCAGTACTAACCATAGGAGACATACTAGTCTACTCAGTACTAACCAGTACTAACCACAGGAGACATACTAGTCTACTCAGTACTAACCAGTACTAACCACAGGAGACATACTAGTCTAGTCAGTACTAACCATATGAGACATACTAGTCTAGTCAGTACTAACCATAGGAGACATACTAGTCTACTCAGTACTAACCATAGGAGACATACTAGTCTACTCAGTACTAACCAGTACTAACCACAGGAGACATACTAGTCTAGTCAGTACTAACCATATGAGACATACTAGTCTACACAGTACTAACCAGTACTAACCATAGGATACATACTAGTCTACTCAGTACTAACCAGTACTAACCATATGAGACATACTAGTCTAGTCAGTACTAACCATAGGAGACATACTAGTCTACTCAGTACTAACCATAGGAGACATACTAGTCTACTCAGTACTAACCAGTACTAACCATAGGAGACATACTAGTCTACTCAGTACTGACCAGTACTAACCATAGGAGACATACTAGTCTACTCAGTACTAACCAGTACTAACCACAGGAGACATACTAGTCTACTCAGTACTAACCAGTACTAACCACAGGAGACATACTAGTCTAGTCAGTACTAACCATATGAGACATACTAGTCTAGTCAGTACTAACCATAGGAGACATACTAGTCTACTCAGTACTAACCATAGGAGACATACTAGTCTACACAGTACTAACCAGTACTAACCATAGGAGACATACTAGTCTACTCAGTACAAACCAGTACTAACCATAGGAGACATACTAGTCTACTCAGTACTAACCAGTACTAACCATAGGAGACATACTAGTCTACTCAGTACTAACCAGTACTAACCATAGGAGACATACTAGTCTACTCAGTACTAACCAGTACTAACCATAGGAGACATACTAGTCTACTCAGTACTAACCAGTACTAACCATAGGAGACATACTAGTCTACTCAGTACTAACCATAGGAGACATACTAGTCTACTCAGTACAAACCAGTACTAACCATAGGAGACATACTAGTCTACTCAGTACTAACCAGTACTAACCATAGGAGACATACTAGTCTACACAGTACTAACCATAGGAGACATACTAGTCTACTCAGTACTAACCATAGGAGACATACTAGTCTACTCAGTACTAACCAGTACTAACCATAGGAGACATACTAGTCTAGTCAGTACTAACCATAGGAGACATACTAGTCTAGTCAGTACTAACCATAGGAGACATACTAGTCTACTCAGTACTAACCACAGGAGACATACTAGTCTACTCAGTACTAACCAGTACTAACCACAGGAGACATACTAGTCTACTCAGTACTAACCAGTACTAACCATAGGAGACATACTAGTCTACTCAGTACTAACCAGTACTAACCATAGGAGACATACTAGTCTACTCAGTACTAACCAGTACTAACCACAGGAGACATACTAGTCTACTCAGTACTAACCAGTACTAACCATAGGAGACATACTAGTCTACTCAGTACTAACCAGTACTAACCATAGGAGACATACTAGTCTACTCAGTACTAACCATAGGAGACATACTAGTCTAGTCAGTACTAACCATAGGAGACATACTAGTCTAGTCAGTACTAACCATAGGAGACATACTAGTCTAGTCAGTACTAACCATAGGAGACATACTAGTCTAGTCAGTACTAACCATAGGAGACATACTAGTCTACTCAGTACTAACCATAGGAGACATACTAGTCTACTCAGTACTAACCAGTACTAACCATAGGAGACATACTAGTCTACTCAGTACTAACCAGTACTAACCACAGGAGACATACTAGTCTACTCAGTACTAACCAGTACTAACCATAGGAGACATACTAGTCTACTCAGTACTAACCATAGGAGACATACTAGTCTAGTCAGTACTAACCATAGGAGACATACTAGTCTACTCAGTACTAACCAGTACTAACCATAGGAGACATACTAGTCTACTCAGTACTAACCATAGGATACATACTAGTCTAGTCAGTACTAACCATAGGAGACATACTAGTCTAGTCAGTACTAACCATAGGAGACATACTAGTCTAGTCAGTACTAACCATAGGAGACATACTAGTCTAGTCAGTACTAACCATAGGAGACATACTAGTCTACTCAGTACTAACCATAGGAGACATACTAGTCTACTCAGTACTAACCATAGGAGACATACTAGTCTACTCAGTACTAACCAGTACTAACCATAGGAGACATACTAGTCTACTCAGTACTAACCATAGGAGACATACTAGTCTACTCAGTACTAACCAGTACTAACCATAGGAGACATACTAGTCTACTCAGTACTAACCAGTACTAACCACAGGAGACATACTAGTCTACTCAGTACTAACCAGTACTAACCATAGGAGACATACTAGTCTACTCAGTACTAACCATAGGAGACATACTAGTCTACTCAGTACTAACCAGTACTAACCATAGGAGACATACTAGTCTACTCAGTACTAACCAGTACTAACCACAGGAGACATACTAGTCTACTCAGTACTAACCAGTACTAACCATAGGAGACATACTAGTCTACTCAGTACTAACCATAGGAGACATACTAGTCTAGTCAGTACTAACCATAGGAGACATACTAGTCTACTCAGTACTAACCAGTCTAACCATAGGAGACATACTAGTCTACTCAGTACTAACCATAGGAGACATACTAGTCTAGTCAGTACTAACCAGTACTAACCATAGGAGACATACTAGTCTACTCAGTACTAACCAGTACTAACCACAGGAGACATACTAGTCTACTCAGTACTAACCAGTACTAACCATTGGAGACATACTAGTCTACTCAGTACTAACCATAGATTCTGAAAGCATATATGGTCTTCAGTTCTCTTGGAGCCGTTTCGCAGAGAGCAGAGAACATGTCTACAAAGTCATTGAAGCTCAAGTTGCCTTGTCCGTCCTCAGAGAAGACTTCCACGATGCGGTTCCTGAACGGGTTCTCCTGTAAGGGTAAGAAGGAGGGACAGGAACAATCTGAGTATGTACTGTGTACAGGGCATTATGGGTATTGTAGTTGATCATGAGTGAGTCAGTACTGTATACAGGGCATTATGGGTAGTGTAGTCGATCATGAGTGAGTTAGTACTTTATACCGGGCATTATGGACATTGTAGTCGATCATGAGTGAGTCAGGACTGTATACATGGCATTATGGGTAGTGTAGTCGATCATGAGTGAGTCAGTACTGTATACAGGGCATTATGGGTATTGTAGTCAATCATGAGTGAGCCAGTATTGTATACATGGCATTATGGGTATTGTAGTAGATCGTGAGTGAGTCAGTACTGTATACAGGGAATTATGGGTATTGTAGTAGATCATGAGTGAGCCAGTACTGTGTACAGGGCATTATGGGTAGTGTAGTAGATCATGAGTGAGTCAGTACTGTATACAGGGCATTATGGGTATTGTAGTCGATCATGAGTGAGTCAGTACTGTATACAGGGCAAAATGGGTATTGTAGTCGATCGTGAGTGAGTCAGTACTGTATACAGGGCATTATGGGTATTGTAGTAGATCATGAGTGAGTCAGTACTGTGTACAGGGCATTATGGGTAGTGTAGTAGATCATGAGTGAGTCAGTACTGTATACAGGGCAAAATGGGTATTGTAGTAGATCATGAGTGATTCAGTACCTTATACAGGGCATTATGGGTATTGTAGTCGATCATGAGTGATTCAGTACCTTATACAGGGCATTATGGGTATTGTAGTACATCATGCTACAGGTACTACTAAGAGGAATATGGAGTCTCAACCATGACTGTGATGTAAATAGATGCAGAGTAAAGTGCTGCGTCCCCTTGTACTGTGTCTTATGTGGAACATAATAAACGTCTCTCTATCCACCGGATGTGTACCAAACTCACTAAAAGTGGCAGTAATAAAGCCTCTCTTGAAAAAACTATCGGCCTATATCGAATCTCCCATTCCTCTCAAAATGTTTTGAAAAAGCTGTTGCACAGCAACTCACTGCCTTCCTGAAGACAAACAATGTATACGAAACGCTTCAGTCTGGTTTTTAGACCCCATCATAGCACTGAGACTGCACTTGTGAAGGTGGTAAATGACCTTTTAATGGCGTCAGACCGAGACTCTGTATCTGTCCTCGTGCTCCTAGACCTTAGTGCTGCTTTTGATACCATCGATCACCACATTCTTTTGGAGAGATTGGAAACCCAAATTGGTCTACACAGATAAGTTCTGGCCTGGTTTAGATCTTATCTGTCGGAAAGATATCAGTTTGTCTCTGTGGATGTTTTGTCATCTGACAAATCAACTGTGAATTTCGGTGTTCCTCAAGGCTCCGTTTTAGGACCACTATCGTTTTCACTATATATTTTACTTCTTGGTGATGCCATTTGGAAACATAATGTTAACTTTCACTGCTATGCGGATGACACACAGCTGTACATTTCGATGAAACATGGTGAAGCCCCAAAATTGCCCTCCCTGGAAGCCTGTGTTTCAGACATAAGGGAGTGGATGGATGCAAATGTTCTACTTTTAAACTCGGACAAAACAGAGATGCTTGTTCTAGGTCCCAAGAAACAAAGAGGTCTTCTGTTGAATCTGACAATTAATCTTGATGGTTGTACAGTCATCTCAAATAAAACTGTGAAGGACCTCGGCGTTACTCTGGACCCTGATCGCTCTTCTGATGAACATATCAAGACTGTTTCAAGGACAGCTTTTTTCCCATTTACGTAACATTGCAAAAATCAGAAACTTTCTGTCCAAAAATGATGCAGAAAAATGTATCCATGCTTTTGTTACTTCTAGGTTAGACTACTGCAATGCTCTACTTTCCGGCTACCCGGATAAAGCACTAAATAAAATTCAGTTAGCGCTAAATACGGCTGCTAGAATCCTGACTAGAACCAAGAAATTTGATCATATTACTCCAGTGCTAGCTTCCCTACACTGGCTTCCTGTTAAGGCAAGGGCTGATTTCAAGATTTTACTGCTAACCTACAAAGCATTACATGGACTTGCTCCTACCTATCTTTCCGATTTGGTCCTGCCGTACATACCTACACGTACGCTACGGTCACAAGACGCAGGCCTCCTTACTGACCCTAGAATTTCTAAGCAAACAGCTGGAGGCAGGGTTTTCTCCTATAGAGCTACATTTTTATGGGATGGTCTGCCTACCCATGTGAGAGACGCAGACTCGGTCTCAACCTTTAAGTCTTTACTGAAGACTCATCTCTTCAGTAGGTCCAATGATTGAGTGTAGTCTGGCCCAGGAGTGTGAAGGTGAACGGAAAGGCTGGAGCAACGAACCGCTCTTGCTGTCTCTGCCTGGCCGGTTCCCCTCTCTCCACTGAGATTCTCTGCCTCTAACCCTATTACAGGGGCTGAGTCATTGACTTACTGGTGCTCTCCCATGCTGTCCCGAGGAGTGATGTGTCACTTGAGTGGGTTGAGTCACTGATGTGATCTTCCTGTCCAGGTTGGCGCCCCCCCCCTTGGGTTGTGCCGTGGCAGAGATCTTTGTGGGCTATGCTCGGCCTTGTCTCAGGATGGTAAGTTGATGGTTGAAGATATCCTTCTAGTGGTGTGGGGGCTGTGCTTTGGCAAAGTGGGTGGAGTTATATCCTGCCTGTTTGGCCCTGTTCGGCGGTATTGTCGGATGGGACCACAGTGTCTCTCGACCTCTCCTATCTCAGCCTCTAGTATTTATGCTGCAGTAGTTTATGTGTCGGGGGGCTAGGGTCAGTCTGTTATATCCAGTGTCCTGTGTGAATTTAAGTATTTTCTCTCTCTCTCTCTCTCTCTCTCTCTCCCTCTCCCTCTCCCTCTCCCTCTCCCTCTCCCTCTCTAGCCCTAGGACCATGCCTCAGGACTACCTGGCCTGATGACTCCTTGCTGGCCCCAGTCCACCTGACTGTGCTGCTGCTCCAGTTTCAACTGTTCTGCCTGCGGCTATGGAACCCTGTCCTCTTCACCGGACGTGCTACCTTGTCCCAGACCTGCTGTTTTCAACTTTCTAGAGACAGCAGGAGCGGTAGAGATAGTCTGAATGATCGGCTATGAAAGGCCAACTGACATTTACTCCTGAGGTGCTGACCTGTTGCACCCTCGACAACCACTGTGATTATTATTATTTGACCATCTTGGCCATGTTCTGTTATAATCTCCACCCGGCACAGCCAGAAGAGGACTGGCCACCCCTCATTGCCTGGTTCATCTCTAGGTTTCTTCCTAGGTTTTGGCCTTTCTAGGGATTTTTTCCTAGCCACTGTGCTTCTACACCTGCATTGCTTGCTGTTTGGGGTTTTAGGCTGGGTTTCTGTACAGCACTTTATGACATCAGCTGATGTAAAAAAAGGGCTTTATAAATACATTTGATTTGATTGATCTGCGTCCCACTATAGCAGATCTTCACGAGGTCAGTAGGTGACACAACAGCCCCAGACATCACACACTGCGGATGCCCAGGTTTGGTAACAGAATGACGGCACCAACAGCACAAACCGTCTTTCTGTTACCAAACTTTGCATCTGCACCGTTCAAGTAAAGGTGAGTTTTGGTCAAATCTCCTGTGGAAGTTATTAAAAGTCTTCGTTGTGCATAAAGTTGTACAGTTCGTTTTAACTTTGCAATCATTGTTTTTGTGTTTGACATACAGTTGAGTCTCAGCATCATTCTGTGATCGTGGAATTACATTGAGTCTCATCATCGTTCTGTTACCGTGGAATTACATTTGAGTCTCAGCATCATTCTGTTCCCGTGGAATTACATTGAGTCTCATCATCGTTCTGTTACCGTGGAATTACATTGAGTCTCAGCATCATTCTGTTACCGTGGAATTACATTTGAGTCTCATCATCGTTCTGTTACCGTGGAATTACATTGAGTCTCAGCATCATTCTGTTCCCGTGGAATTACATTGAGTCTCATCATCGTTCTGTTACCGTGGAATTACATTTGAGTCTCAGCATCATTCTGTGACCGTGGAATTACATTTGAGTCTCATCATCATTCTGTTACCGTGGAATTACATTTGAGTCTCAGCATCATTCTGTGACCGTGGAATTACATTGAGTCTCATCATCATTCTGTTACCGTGGAATTACATTTGAGTCTAAGCATCATTCTGTTACTGTGGAATTACATTGAGTCTCAGCATCATTCTGTTACTGTGGAATTGCCTTCAATCATCTTAAAAGCCTTTTTAACCCCAAAAGCACCAACTGGCGTCATTTTACAACCCAAATTGGTAAATGACAAATCCCCCAAAATAAGCATATATTTTTAACTGCTCACAGATTTATAGTCAAAATTGATGTTTCAAAATAGACATTTGTGTTTATGTTGAGATTCTGATAAATTTCACCCATCGCCAAATGTTAAGAACATCAGTCTGCTGTTAGTTCAAAGTGTTGTGTTTCTGTGATACTCACGAGGCTGAGAAATTGGCGACATACCGGTACGACCTAAGATGGCCACCGATATGGGCGCCGGGGGGCCAATCAGACCTTGACCTCTTACTTTGTAGCTAACTCAGTTCCAACTAAGTTTGACTTGGCGTAGAGACATGTATTTACATTTGAATAACATATGTTATTAAATAACCCAACTCAAAATCATGCAAACAAAAATTATCACTGATGAAACATTATACTGGTCACAAAGACAACACACAATTGTATATTTAGGCACACAGAAGAGGACTGGCCACCCCTCATAGCCTGGTTCCTCTCTAGGTTTCTTCCTAGGTTTTGGGCCTTTCTAGGGAGTTTTTCCTAGCCACCGTGCTTCTACACCTGCATTGCTTGCTGTTTGGGGTTTTAGGCTGGATTTCTGTACAGCACTTTGAGATATCAGCTGATGTAAGAAGGACTATATAAATAAGTTTGATTTGATTAGTTCTTTTTGATTTCTAGGTGCTTAAAAAGAAAACATTTATCCCTGCTGGAGGCTTTGAGGGTTAACGCTACCTGACGTGCATGAGCTCTCTCTCTCTCTCTCACACACACACACACACACACACACACACACACACACACACACACACACACACACACACACACACACACACACACACACACACACACACACACACACACACACACACACACACACACACACACACACACACACACACACACACACACACACACACCTCTATGTATTATTCATTTGCCAGAGGAGGGTACAGTGCACAGCAGTGTCTCTGGGTCCTGTTATAAATCATCCCACAGCATCCTGGAGGCTAGGCTAAGCTAGGCTAATTAATGCATACATCTTTGCAGGTGAGGCGTTGATTCGCAACCTGGTGACCTTTGGGCGACCATTTTGGCTCTGCCTGTTATACATTTTGGCTCTGCCTGTTGTTAGAGGACCATAATTCACCGCTGAATGGGCCCCAGTCGCTGGGAGCTTTACATCCCTGTTACTGCCAGTGGTGTAAAGTACTTAAGTAAAAATACTTGAATGTACTACTTAAGTAGTTTTTTGGTGGTATGTGTACTTTAATTTTTATATTTTTGACTACTTTTACTTTTACTTCACTACATTCCTAAAGAAAATGATGTACTTTTTACTCCATACATTTTCCCTGACACTCAAAATACTCGTTACATTGAATGGTCAGCAGGACACCTTACTGTCTCTGATCTGGCGGACTCACTAAACACATGCTTTGTTTGTAAATGATGTCTGAGTGTTGGAGCATGACCCGGGCTATTTGTAAATGATGTCTGAGTGTTGGAGCATGACCCGGGCTATTTGTAAATGATGTCTGAGTGGTGGAGCATGACCCGGGCTATTTGTAAATGATGTCTGAGTGTTGGAGCATGACCCGGGCTATTTGTAAATGATGTCTGAGTGTTGGAGCATGACCCGGGCTATTTGTAAATGATGTCTGAGTGTTGGAGCATGACCCGGGTTATTTGTAAATGATGTCTGAGTGTTGGAGCATGACCCGGGTTATTTGTAAATGATGTCTGAGTGTTGGAGCATGACCCGGGCTATTTGTAAATGATGTCTGAGTGTTGGAGCATGACCCGGGTTATTTGTAAATTATGTCTGAGTGTTGGAGCATGACCCGGGCTATTTGTAAATGATGTCTGAGGTTCGGAGCATGACCCGGGCTATTTGTAAATGATGTCTGAGTGTTGGAGCATGACCCGGGCTATTTGTAAATGATGTCTGAGTGGTGGAGCATGACCCGGGCTATTTGTAAATGATGTCTGAGTGGTGGAACATGACCCGGGTTATTTGTAAATGATGTCTGAGTGTTGGAGCATGACCCGGGTTATTTGTAAATGATGTCTGAGTGTTGGAGCATGACCCGGGCTATTTGTAAATGATGTCTGAGTGTTGGAGCATGACCCGGGCTATTTGTAAATGATGTCTGAGTGTTGGAACATGACCCGGGCTATTTGTAAATGATGTCTGAGGTTCGGAGCATGACCCGGGCTATTTGTAAATTATGTCTGAGTGTTGGAGCATGACCCGGGCTATTTGTAAATGATGTCTGAGTGTTGGAGCATGACCCGGGCTATTTGTAAATGATGTCTGAGTGTTGGAGCATGACCCGGGTTATTTGTAAATGATGTCTGAGTGTTGGAGCATGACCCGGGCTATTTGTAAATGATGTCTGAGTGTTGGAGCATGACCCGGGCTATTTGTAAATGATGTCTGAGTGTTGGAGCATGACCCGGGCTATTTGTAAATTATGTCTGAGTGTTGGAGCATGACCCGGGCTATTTGTAAATGATGTCTGAGTGTTGGAGCATGACCCGGGCTATTTGTAAATGATGTCTGAGTGTTGGAGCATGACCCGGGCTATTTGTAAATTATGTCTGAGTGTTGGAGCATGACCCGGGCTATTTGTAAATGATGTCTGAGTGTTGGAGCATGACCCGGGCTATTTGTAAATGATGTCTGAGTGTTGGAGCATGACCCGGGCTATTTGTAAATGATGTCTGAGTGTTGGAGCATGACCCGGGCTATTTGTAAATGATGTCTGAGTGTTGGAGCATGACCCGGGCTATTTGTAAATGATGTCTGAGTGTTGGAGCATGACCCGGGCTATTTGTAAATGATGTCTGAGTGTTGGAGCATGACCCGGGCTATTTGTAAATGATGTCTGAGTGTTGGAGCATGACCCGGGCTATTTGTAAATGATGTCTGAGTGTTGGAGCATGACCCGGGCTATTTGTAAATGATGTCTGAGTGTTGGAGCATGACCCGGGTTATTTGTAAATGATGTCTGAGTGTTGGAGCATGACCCGGGCTATTTGTAAATGTAAAAAAATATAAGAAAATGCTTCCGTCTGGTTTGCTTTATTTAAAAAGATTTACACTTTTACTTTTGATACTTACGTATATTTAAAATCAAATACTTTTAGACTTTTACTCAAGTAGTATTTTACTGGGTGACGTTCACTTTTACTTCAGTCATTTTCTATTAAAGTATCTTTACTTTTACTCAAGTATGACAATTGGGTCCTTTTCCACCACTGGTTACTGGTACCACGACTGTGTCCCACTCCCAAATAGTACCCTGTTCCCTACATAGTGTACTACCCCCCCATAGGGCTCTGGTCCAAAGTAGTGCACTATATAGGGAATATGGTGCCATTTGGCTCTGGTCTAAAGTAGTGCACCATTTAGAGAATAGGGTGCCATTTGGCTCTGGACTAAAGTAGTGCACTATATATAGGCAATAGGGGGCCATTTGGGATATAATTCATGTCTCTAGCAGGAACATGTTACAGATACTCCCTCTACACCCGTCCCCTCTCCAGGGGGAACATGTTACAGATACTCCCTCTCCAGGGTTAACATGTTACAGATACTCCCTCTACACCGTCCCCTCTCCAGGGGGAACATGTTACAGATACTCCCTCTACACCCGTCCCCTCTCCAGGGTTAACATGTTACAGATACTCCCTCTCCAGGGTTAACATGTTACAGATACTCCCTCTACACCCGTCCCCTCTCCAGGGGAACATGTTACAGATACTCCCTCTACACCCGTCCCCTCTCCAGGGTTAACATGTTACAGATACTCCCTCTACACCCGTCCCCTCTCCAGGGGGAACATGTTACAGATACTCCCTCTACACCCGTCCCCTCTCCAGGGGAACATGTAACAGATACTCCCTCTACACCGTCCCCTCTCCAGGGGGAACATGTTACAGATACTCCCTCTACAGCCGTCCCCTCTCCAGGGTTAACATGTTACAGATACTCCCTCTCCAGGGTTAACATGTTACAGATACTCCCTCTACACCCGTCCCCTCTCCAGGGGGAACATGTTACAGATACTCCCTCTACACCCGTCCCCTCTCCAGGGGGAACATGTTACAGATACTCCCTCTACAGCCGTCCCCTCTCCAGGGTTAACATGTTACAGATACTCCCTCTCCAGGGGGAACATGTTACAGATACTCCCTCTACACCGTCCCCTCTCCAGGGTTAACATGTTACAGATACTCCCTCTACACCCGTCCCCTCTCCAGGGTTAACATGTTACAGATACTCCCTCTACACCCGTCTCCTCTCCAGGGTTAACATGTTACAGATACTCCCTCTACAGCCGTCCCCTCTCCAAGGTTAACATGTTACAGATAATCCCTCTCCAGGGTTAACATGTTACAGATAATCCCTCTCCAGGGTTAACATGTTACAGATACTCCCTCTACACCCGTCCCCTCTCCAGGGTTAACATGTTACAGATACTCCCTCTACACCCGTCCCCTCTCCAGGGTTAACATGTTACAGATACTCCCTCTCCAGGGGGAACATGTTACAGATACTCCCTCTACACCGTCCCCTCTCCAGGGTTAACATGTTACAGATACTCCCTCTACAGCCGTCCCCTCTCCAAGGTTAACATGTTACAGATACTCCCTCTACAGGGTTAACATGTTACAGATACTCCCTCTCCAGGGTTAACATGTTACAGATACTCCCTCTACACCCGTCCCCTCTCCAGGGGGAACATGTTACAGATACTCCCTCTACACCGTCCCCTCTCCAGGGGGAACATGTTACAGATACTCCCTCTACAGCCGTCCCCTCTCCAGGGTTAACATGTTACAGATACTCCCTCTCCAGGGTTAACATGTTACAGATACTCCCTCTACACCCGTCCCCTCTCCAGGGGGAACATGTTACAGATACTCCCTCTACACCGTCCCCTCTCCAGGGTTAACATGTTACAGATACTCCCTCTACACCCGTCTCCTCTCCAGGGGAACATGTTACAGATACTCCCTCTCCAGGGGGAACATGTTACAGATACTCCCTCTACACCGTCCCCTCTCCAGGGTTAACATGTTACAGATACTCCCTCTCCAGGGTTAACATGTTACAGATACTCCCTCTACACCGTCCCCTCTCCAGGGGGAACATGTTACAGATACTCCCTCTACACCCGTCCCCTCTCCAGGGTTAACATGTTACAGATACTCCCTCTCCAGGGTTAACATGTTACAGATACTCCCTCTACACCCGTCCCCTCTCCAGGGGGAACATGTTACAGATACTCCCTCTCCAGGGTTAACATGTTACAGATACTCCCTCTACACCCGTCCCCTCTCCAGGGGGAACATGTTACAGATACTCCCTCTACACCCGTCCCCTCTCCAGGGTTAACATGTTACAGATACTCCCTCTCCAGGGTTAACATGTTACAGATACTCCCTCTACACCCGTCCCCTCTCCAGGGTTAACATGTTACAGATACTCCCTCTCCAGGGTTAACATGTTACAGATACTCCCTCTACACCCGTCCCCTCTCCAGGGGGAACATGTTACAGATACTCCCTCTACACCCGTCCCCTCTCCAGGGGGACATGTTACAGATACTCCCTCTACACCCGTCCCCTCTCCAGGGGGACATGTTACAGATACTCCCTCTACACCCGTCCCCTCTCCAGGGGGACATGTTACAGATACTCCCTCTCCACCATCTCCTCTCCAGGGGGAACATGTTACAGATGTTCTGGTACCACTAGAGGATTCTGGGAAGTCATCATGTGAATGATCCACAGAGAATGGACTGGTGTTGTTGGGTCTAAGTGATTCGCTAGGTTCTGATGTTATCTGTATTGGAAAAGCCATACAATATTTGTTATATAAAGACTGATTAATGCTCCCAACAGTGTGCTGCAACGGTAGCTCAAACAACATTCTACAGTATGTTTACTGAGCGTTGCGTGATTACAGATCATGATTTATTTAAAAGAAGAATTCAAACGACCAATCGGACGACGCAAGAAAAAGAAAAGAGACGTGATGACTCAACAATATCACCACAGACTGAGTCCCTGTTCTCTCTCTCCTCTGTTTAAATGACCCCCTGTCTGTCTGTGGGCTATGGTGAGTGTGCTGTGCACTGCTGGGCTAGCTGGAGGGAGGGATGGAGGGAGGGATGGAGGAAGGGAGGGAGGGAGGGAGGGAGGGAGGGAGGGAGGGAGGGAGGGGAGGGGATGGAGGGGGGGAGGGAGGGGAGGGGATGGAGGGAGGGAGGGAGGGAGGGAGGGAGGGAGGGAGGGAGGGAGGGAGGGAGGGAGGGAGGGAGGGGAGGGAGGGATGGATGGAGGGATAGAGGGAGGGAGGGAGGGGAGGGAGGGAGGGGATGGAGGGAGGGAGGGATGGAGGGAGGGAGGGAGGGAGGGGAGGGGAGGGGAGGGGAGGGGAGGGGAGGGGAGGGAGGGATGGAGGGAGGGGATGGAGGGAGGGAGGGAGGGAGGGAGGGAGGGGAGGGAGGGAGGGAGGGAGGGAGGGAGGGAGGGAGGGAGGGGAGGGGAGGGGAGGGGATGGAGGGAGGGAGGGAGGGAGGGAGGGGAGGGAGGGAGGGGAGGGGAGGGGAGGGGAGGGGAGGGGAGGGGAGGGGAGGGAGGGATGGATGGAGGGATAGAGGGATAGAGGGAGGGAGGGAGGGGAGGGAGGGAGGGAATGGAGGGAGGGAATGGAGGGAGGGATGGAGGGAGGGAGGGAGGGAGGGAGGGAGGGAGGGAGGGAGGGGAGGGGATGGAGGGAGGGAGGGGAGGGGAGGGGAGGGGAGGGAGGGAGGGATAGAGGGAGGGAGGGAGGGAGGGAGGGAGGGGAGGGAGGGAGGGAATGGAGGGAGGGATGGAGGGAGGGAGGGAGGGAGGGAGGGAGGGAGGGAGGGAGGGAGGGAGGGAGGGAGGGGAGGGGAGGGGAGGGGAGGAGATGGAGGGAGGGAGGGAGGGCTGGAGGGAGGGAGGGAGGGAGGGAGGGAGGGAGGGAGGGATGGAGGGAGGGAGGGAGGGAGGGAGGGAGGGAGGGAGGGAGGGGAGGGGAGGGGAGGGGATGGAGGGAGGGAGGGAGGGATAGAGGGATGGAGGGATGGAGGGAGGGATAGAGGGATAGAGGGATGGAGGGATGGAGGGAGGGAGGGAGGGAGGGAGGGAGGGAGGGAGGGAGGGATGGAGGGAGGGAGGGAGGGAGGGATGGAGGGATGGAGGGAGGGAGGGAGGGATGGAGGGATGGAGGGATGGAGGGAGGGAGGGAGGGAGGGAGGGATGGAGGGATGGAGGGAGGGAGGGATGGATGGAGGGATAGAGGGAGGGAGGGAGGGAGACAAATTGAAGCTGACTAATCACAATCGAGGTTGAGTCAGCAGAGGGTGAATGGAATGCTGCTCACCAGGAAACAGCCTTAACAGATCACAGTAGTAACTGGGTATAACAGTAATAATGAATCCTCACTGTTACCAAGCAACTATCTACTGCTCCATATTACCTCCCTGTTACCAAGCAACTATCTACTGCTCCATATTACCTCCCTGTTACCAAGCAACTATCTACTGCTCCATATTACCTCACTGTTACCAAGCAACTATCTACTGCTCCATACAGTATCACCTCCCTGTCACCAAGCAACTATCTACTGCTCCATACAGTATCACCTCCCTGTTACCAAGCAACTATCTACTGCTCCATACAGTATCACCTCCCTGTCACCAAGCAACTATCTACTGCTCCATACAGTATCACCTCCCTGTTACCAAGCAACTATCTACTGCTCCATACAGTAGCACCTCCCTGTTACCAAGCAACTATCTACTGCTCCATACAGTATCACCTCCCTGTTACCAAGCAACTATCTACTGCTCCATACAGTAGCACCTCCCTGTTACCAAGCAACTATCTACTGCTCCATATTACCTCCCTGTTACCAAGCAACTATCTACTGCTCCATACAGTAGCACCTCCCTGTTACCAAGCAACTATCTACTGCTCCATATTACCTCCCTGTTACCAAGCAACTATCTACTGCTCCATATCACCTCACTGTTACCAAGCAACGATCTACTGCTCCATATTACCTCCCTGTTACCAAGCAACTATCTACTGCTCCATATTACCTCCCTGTTACCAAGCAACTATCTACTGCTCCATATCACCTCCCTGTTACCAAGCAACTATCTACTGTTCCATACAGTATCACCTCCCTGTTACCAAGCAACTATCTACTGTTCCATACAGTATCACCTCCCTGTTACCAAGCAACTATCTACTGCTCCATACAGTATCACCTCCCTGTTACCAAGCAACTATCTACTGGCCCATATCACCTCACTGTAACCAAGCAACTATCTACTGCTCCATACAGTATCACCTCACTGTTACCAAGCAACTATCTACTGGCTCATATCACCTCACTGTAACCAAGCAACTATCTACTGCTCCATACAGTATCACCTCACTGTTACCAAGCAACTATCTACTGTTCCATACAGTATCACCTCCCTGTTACCAAGCAACTATCTACTGCTCCATACAGTATCACCTCACTGTTACCAAGCAACTATCTACTGTTCCATACAGTATCACCTCCCTGTTACCAAGCAACTATCTACTGCTCCATACAGTATCACCTCACTGTTACCAAGCAACTATCTACTGTTCCATACAGTATCACCTCCCTGTTACCAAGCAACTATCTACTGCTCCATACAGTATCACCTCCCTGTTACCAAGCAACTATCTACTGTTCCATACAGTATCACCTCCCTGTTACCAAGCAACTATCTACTGCTCCATACAGTATCACCTCACTGTTACCAAGCAACTATCTACTGCTCCATACAGTATCACCTCACTGTTACCAAGCAACTATCTACTGTTCCATACAGTATCACCTCCCTGTTACCAAGCAACTATCTACTGCTCCATACAGTATCACCTCCCTGTTACCAAGCAACTATCTACTGCTCCATACAGTATCACCTCCCTGTTACCAAGCAACTATCTACTGCTCCATACAGTATCACCTCCCTGTTACCAAGCAACTATCTACTGGCCCATATCACCTCACTGTAGGGTCGGTTAGAACAAGTTACGCTTATAAGCTTAATGTCTTACAATAACATTGAACAGAGGACTAAAGAGATTAGTTCTACATTAGATTTACCAGCTCATAAAACATACAGGTGGGGTGTATAAAATAGCCTCGCAGCCAGTCAAATAACTCTGAAGAACATATCATTTAAGTTTGAACTTTAATTTCAATTTATTAAGAAGCTAAATATTTACACTTAACTGACATTAACATCAAACGAGTATCAATACCAATAACAACAACAAAAAAACAGAACATCAGAACCACGTACCTTTAGTTCTGGCATGCTGACGATGAGAGCCAGGGGGAGTCTGATGTCAGGCTGGTTGGTGTAGTCCAGTGGTACTAGGTGAGGAGCCAGCTCATGGAATCTCCCATGTAACCTAGGACACACAGACAGCAGAAGGTTAGGAAAAATCCACACACATAACCCTATGGGTTTTTGGGCTTATTTGTTTACAAGGCAGGAGTGGTTTAAAACCTGGTCCAATGTCATGACATTAACCGTAAGAGTTAGCTGTACGAGCAGAAACAGATCTGGGACCAAGCTAGAGAAATGAAGAGCTATTGTGGACATCGTATGTTGAGACGTCTAGCATCGGTACAGTCGACTCGATCAGTCATAAATATATTCACATACAGTATACGGTGCTTCTCTTTTCCATTGATTTTAGATTGAAACATACAGCTGTAATCTACACAACAGATGAACTGGGACGTGGACTTTTCTCACACATTCCTGACACATACCCAGGGCTGAACCTCAGCATGTTGACGTCTGAAAACATCTTGACAAACTTAAATTTTTAGTAACTAATTTTCTTTAATTCTCTGAGGTAAGCACCCTGAGCTGGGATGGAGCTGGGATGTTTAAAACCCTTCATACTACCAACATATTTTACATATTACCAACTGGGGGTCCTTTTGACCCAGAGACAAAACTATTGGGAAAAGCAACAATCCTAGCAAAACATAAAGTATTCACAAAGTTCTCAGACCCCTTGACTTTTTCCACATTTTGTTACGTTACAGACTTATTCTAAAATATATATATATATATTTTTAAATACTCCTCATAATCCTCCCGAGTGGCGCAGCGGTCTAAGGTACTGCATCTCAGTGCTAGAGGCGTCACTACAGACCCTGGTTCGATTCCAGGCTGTATCACAACCGGCCGTGATTGGGAGTCCCATAGGGCGGCGCACAATTGGCCCAGCGTCGTCCGGGTTTGGGTTTGGACCCGGTGTAGGCTGTCATTGCAAATAAGAATTTGTTCTTAATTGACTTGCCTAGTTAAATAAAGGTTAAATAAAAAATATAAATAACATCTACACACAATACACCATAATGACAATTTGAAAACAGGTTTTTAGAATTTCTTGCAATTGTCTAAATTAAAAAATACAAAAATACCTTATTTTACATAAGTATTCAGACCCTTTGCTTTGGGATTCGAAATTGAGCTCAGGTGCATCCTGTTCCCATTGATCATCCTTAAGATGTTTCTACAACTTGATTGGGTATATTGTGTGTAGATTGATGAGGGGAGGGGGGGTGTATCCTTTTAAGAATAAGGCTGTAACGTAACAAATTGTGGAATAAGTAAAGGGGTCGGAATAATTTACGAATGCCCTGTACACTACATTAGTATCAAAACATCATTAGACATGTTAATACTGTTAAAGAATTACTTATTTTAGCAATATAGTTAATTTAAATGTCTGTAAAACTAAATTATATACAGTGGGGCAAAACAGTATTTAGTCAGCCACCAATTGTCCAAGTTCTCCCACTTAAAAAGATGAGAGAGGCCTGTAATTTTCATCATAGGTACACTTCAACTATGACAGACAAAATGAGGAGAAAAAATCCAGAAAATCACATTGTAGGATTTTTAATGAATTTATTTGCAAATTATGGTGGAAAATAAGTGTTTGGTCAATAACAAAAGTTTATCTCAATACTTTGTTATATACCCTTTGTTGGCAATGACAGAGGTCAAACGTTTTCTGTAAGTCTTCACAAGGTTCCTCTCTCATCTTTTTAAGTGGGAGAACTTGCACAATTGGTGGCTGACTAAATACTTTTTTGGCCCACTGTATTATCCCTCAAATAATGTACAACTTTTTTCCAAGTTCAATCTACATCAGAAGTAGAAAGCTGATTAACCATCAGTTGATTGAAATATCATTTAGTTTTTAGAGTTTTTGAAGTAAATATTAATTAATTATTAATTGTCATATTTATGTGGTAAAACACAACTGTCCTTTAAAGGGGCAGTACACCAACATTTGAAACATACTTCATTTTATTGACATAAAGTGATTCATCCTGTCACGTCGGTATAAAGGGATCGGGAGACAGGCGCAGGAATGCGTAATAGGGTTTTTTATTGACATAAATTACAGCGTGCCGTGTAAAGGCACGGGTGACGAAGACCACACAAACACTTATACAAGACACAGGGTTGAAACCCAAAACAAAAGAGCGAGGACTACCTCGAATATATACACACACGCACGATGATACCACACGGGACGAGACCCGTAATCATCTGCACAATACAAGTGGCACGAAAGCCAAAACAACACAGCACAGGTACTCACACACACCAACAGACATTGGAACAATAATCGACAGGACAATGGTAAACCAAGGGCACACTTATACAATTACTAAAATCCGTGGGAATAGGGGCCAGGTGTGCGTAATGAAAGTTCCCGGAGGGATCCGTGACACATCCATTTATCCTGAGTGACAGTGAATAAAAACATGGCTTAGTTTTCTTTATTTACTTACTCCACAGCTAGCATTAGCATTGTTGCTAGTGAAACAATGGGATTGGTAGGGCCTACGGCAGGATGTTTCTAAAAGCATGGCCCACACCTCATGTTAGAGCAACCCAAACACCATAACACGTTTTATATAGAATATTGGAGGATATATTATAGGAGTTCTGGTATTTATATAACATTCCCCCGTAGAATAACTATCTTTCTGAGAATACACACCAATACAGAAGGTAGCTGGTTGCTGTACTACAGTTGTATCATGTATTCATACCACTGACAGACTGTTAGCAGCTGTTTTGACTGCGACTAAGCATATATGTAAGGTTATTTAGATTTTGTACAAGGTCATGCCTAGTGATAACCAGTGATAACCGGTGATGACCAGTGATAACCAGTTATAACCAGTGATAACCAGTAATGACCGGTGATAACCAGTGATAACCAGTAATGACCAGTAATGACCAGTGATAACCAGTGATAACCAGTGATAATCAGTTATACCCAGTGATAACCAGTGATAACCAGTTATACCCAGTGATAATCATTTATAACCTGTTATACCCAGTGATAATCATTTATAACCAGTTATAACCGGTGATAATCAGTGATAACCAGTTATACCCAGTGATAATCATTTATAACCAGTTATAACCGGTGATAATCAGTGATAACCAGTGATAACCAGTTATACCCAGTGATAACCAGTTATACCCAGTGATAATCATTTATAACCAGTTATAACCGGTGATAATCAGTGATAATCAGTGATAACCAGTTATACCCAGTGATAACCAGTGATAACCAGTTATACCCAGTGATAATCATTTATAACCAGTTATAACCGGTGATAATCAGTGATAACCAGTGATAACCAGTTATACCCAGTGATAACCAGTGATAACCAGCGATAACCAGTTATACCCAGTGATAATCATTTATAACCAGTGATAACCAGTTATAATCATTTATAACCTGTTATACCCAGTGATAATCATTTATAACCTGTTATACCCAGTTATAATCATTTATAACCAGTTATACCCAGTGATAATCAGTGATAATCATTTATAACCTGTTATACCCAGTGATAATCATTTATAACCAGTGATAACCAGTTATAATCATTTATAACCTGTTATACCCAGTGATAATCATTTATAACCTGTTATACCCAGTTATAACCAGTGATAATCATTTATAACCTGTTATACCCAGTTATAATCATTTATAACCAGTTATACCCATTGATAATCATTTATAACCAGTTATACCCAGTGATAATCATTTATAACCTGTTATACCCAGTGATAATCAGTGATAATCATTTATAACCTGTTATACCCAGTGATAATCATTTATAACCAGTTATACCCAGTGATAATCAGTGATAATCATTTATAACCTGTTATACCCAGTGATAATCATTTATAACCTGTTATACCCAGTGATAATCATTTATAACCAGTTATAACCGGTGATAATCAGTGATAACCAGTGATAACCAGTTATACCCAGTGATAACCAGTGATAACCAGTGATAACCAGTTATACCCAGTGATAATCATTTATAACCAGTGATAACCAGTTATACCCAGTGATAATCATTTATAACCAGTGATAACCAGTTATAATCATTTATAACCTGTTATACCCAGTGATAATCATTTATAACCTGTTATACCCAGTGATAATCATTTATAACCAGTTATAACCGGTGATAATCAGTGATAATCAGTGATAACCAGTTATACCCAGTGATAACCGGTGATAATCAGTGATAATCAGTGATAACTCTCCTGAGCCCGTATGGGAGTTGTAGCGATGAGACAAGATAGTAATTACTAGCGATTGGATACCACGAAATTGGGGAGAAAAGGGGGCAAAAAAAAAGAAATGACGGTAGAGAGAATGAGGTGTTTTTGGATGGGGTCAAAATGACCTGGTCAAGAACTACAGGAAACGTATGATCTCTGTAATTGCAAACAAAGGTTTCTGTACCAAACATTAAGTTCTGCTTTTCTGATGTATCAAATACTTACGTCATGCAATAAAATGCAAATTAATTACTTAAAAATCATACAATGTGATTTTCTGGATTTTTGTTTTAGATTCCGTCTCTCACAGTACCAAGTGTACCTATGATAAAAATGACAGACCTCTACATGCTTTGTAAGTAGGAAAACCTGCAAAATCGTCAGTGTATCAAATACTTTTTCTCCCCACTGTACATGATATCCACCAGTTCATCTGACTCTGGGGAAGTAGATCGGAGCGTCACTCCCCAAGTGTCTCTTCAACCACAGTAGAGAGACACAGTCTGTACCCTGAGGGATGTCCACTAGGACATAGTGTTGTGTGTGTGTGGGTGTGTGTGTGTGTGTGTGTGTGTGTGTGTGTGTGTGTGTGGGTGGGTGGGTGGGTGGGTGGGTGGGTCGGTCTGTCTGTCTGTCTGTCTGTCTGTCTGTCTGTCTGTCTGTCTGTCTGTCTGTCTGTCTGTCTGTCTGTCTGTCTGTCTGTCTGTCTGTCTGTCTGTCTGTCTGTCTGTCTGTCTGTCTGTCTGTCTGTCTGTCTGTCTGTCTGTCTGTCTGTCTGTCTGTCTGTCTGTCTGTCTGTCTGTCTGTCTGTCTGTCTGTACCCTGAGGGATGTCCACTAGGGCATAGTGTTGTGTGTGTGTGTGTGCGTGCGTCTGTGTGTGCGTGCGTGTGATAATAATCCATCTTCATAGCAGATGGAAGTAAATACGTGAAGCACGTCCTTTAGAGAGTATATATATACACTGTGTCATAGAAGCAGCAGGTGTTCCTAATGTTTTGTACCCTCGGTGTATATAGACCAGGCCATTTCCATTCCAGTCTTATCCCGAATAGGCACAGGGCTCTGGCCCTAATAGTGAATAGGGATTCATTTGGGACGAGGACATTAAGACAATTACAGATTGACGACGGGTCTATTTGGACATTGGAAGGGGATGTCACTGGCTTGTCTGCTCTCAACGGCAGGAAGTTCTCTTGGAAAATGTTCCGTTAGTGATGCCAGTGGTCCTGTAATAACATGAGGTCACACAGAGAAATAAATAACGGTTAATAATGACAAACTCTCCAGTGATAAATGACCTGATGATCCGTCTGTAAACAGTATCCACTGACAACGTTTAAAAAGGCAAGGAAGGACACAGCGAGAGAGAAGCACACACACACACACACACACACACACACACACACACACACACACACACCAGGGCCGGCGGTATGTCCGAGCCTTAGGGGGTCTGGCCGTCCTACCGTACCTCCTTGCCCGTCCAAATAAAATATTAAAATATTAAAACTTTTTTTGGACAGACTCACACCGACAGAAAGACGCATAAATCAGTCACAACAGCACCTCTCTGTCTCAGTATGTGTTGACCATGTATCTGATGCTGTCTGGACAGTGAAACAGCACCTCTCTGTCTCAGTATGTGTAGACCATGTATCTGATGCTGTCTGGACAGTGAATCAGCACCTCTCTGTCTCAGTATGTGTAGACCATGTATCTGATGCTGTCTGGACAGTGAAACAGCTCCTCTCTGTCTCAGTATGTGTAGACCATGTATCTGATGCTGTCTGGACAGTGAAACAGCACCTCTCTGTCTCAGTGTGTGTAGACCATGTATCTGATGCTGTCTGGACAGTGAAACAGCACCTCTCTGTCTCAGTATGTGTAGACCATGTATCCGATGCTGATACGTAGGAAGACAGAGGGGCGCTGTTTCACTCGCTCGGATGCTTTCTCCCGGTGAGATAGTTTCAGCCATTTGCGAATTGAAGGAAAGTTGGCGGGTGCACGGCGCGTCACGTCTGCTCCCGCTCTTCCCTCCCCCTGGCGCTTGAGGGCGCCAGGTTGCTCTGCCATCCATCACACACACCTGCCATCCATCACGCACACCTGCCATCCATCACGCACACCTGCCTTCCCTCGTCACGCGCATCAGCGTTATTGGACTCACCTGGACTCACCTATCACCTGTTCTTTACCTCCCCTGTATGTGTCAGTTCCCTGCTCTGTTCCCCGCTGCTGCATTGTATTGTTTTGTCTTTAGTATTAGTTAGCTGACGCTGTTTCTGTCTCGTTACATGTCCGTTCTTTATTAAGTGTTTTACTCCCCGTACCTGCTTCCCTCTCTCCAGCATCATCCCATGTGACACAGCGTATTGTTCGGATGCTGGAATCATTTTGGATGGGAACCTCGTTTTTCTTTTTTTAAGTGATTTGTTTGACAAATCAGATCAAAACATCATGACTGGTTGTGTTCATGCAACATTATAAGGAAATACATTTTTAGAGTAAAACGCCATGTCAGTTAATATAAAACCCATAGAAAACGTTGCACGCACATAGGAGGTCACGTGAACCCCCCCCTATGGAAATGAAATGCCCCGTCCAACTGATTGGTTGTGGCACCGGCCCTGGAGTCT